>NC_044995.1:13604626-13849626 GCF_008728515.1 Papio anubis | reverse complement strand
CTGCCCAGTGAGAAAGTCATTACTACCTCCATTTCTTTTTTTTAGTAGACACTGGGTTTCTCCAGGTTGCCCAGACTGTTCTTGAACTCCTCGGCTCAAACAACCTGCCTGCCTCGGCCTCCCAAAGTGTTGAGATTACAGGCGTGAGCCACCGAGCCTGGCCTACTACCTTCATTTTATACTTGGGGATACAAGCTGAGGAGGACAAATGCACCCAAGGTTGGCTGGGCACAGAGGCTCAGGCCTGTAATCCCAGCACTTTGGGAAGCCGAGGCACGTGGATTGCTTGAGACCAGGAGTTCAAGGCCAGCCTGGGCAACATGGAGAAACCCTATCTCTACTAAAAATACAAAAATTATGCCATGCGTGGTGGCACACACCTGTCATCTCAGCTACTGCAGAGGCTGAGGCAGGAGGATCTCTTGAGCCCAGGAGGTCGAGACTGCAGTGAGTCTTGAACGTGCCACTGCACTCTAGCCTGGGCAACAGAGTAAGACTCCATCTCACAACAACAACAAAAAATGTAGGCAAGATCTACATGTGTTACAAGCGGTAAAACGCAGGCTTCATTCTCTCAAAAGTCCATGTTCTTAACCATTGTGTATACTGTCACTTCAAGCCAGGAAGTACCCGAAAGATCATTCTTTTTTTTTTTTTTTTTTTTTTTTGGGACTGAGTCTTGCTCTGTCGCCCAGGCTGGAGTGCGGTGGCCGGATCTCAGCTCACTGCAAGCTCCGCCTCTCGGGTTCACGCCATTCTCCTGCCTCAGCCTCCCGAGTAGCTGGGACCACAGGCGCCCGCCACTTCGCCCGGCTAGTTTTTTGTATTTTTTAGTAGAGACGGGGTTTCACCGTGTTAGCCAGGATGGTCTCGATCTCCTGACCTCGTGATCCGCCCGTCTCGGCCTCCCAAAGTGCTGGGATTACAGGCTTGAGCCACCGCGCCCGGCCCCGAAAGATCATTCTAAATGATAATAACTTTAATGGTGAACACTGATAGGCCACGTGCCAGGCACTCACACACATTGACTCATCAGAGCATCACAACACCCTATGATTATTCCTTCCATTTTACAGATAAGAAAACTGAGGCCTAGAGAAGTGAAGTACCTTACCCCAGGGCTAAGTGGGAAGTGGCTCAAAAGCAAGCCGGTGTTCTAATCCAAGGTGATGAGAAGATCTGCCCCAGATATCTGTTTGTTTTTGATCTTGTGAGTTAGAAATTTTGTGGGCTCCCAGGCCGGGCGTGGTGGCTCACACCTGTAATCCCAGCACTTTGAGAGGCCGAGGCAGGTGGATCACGAGGTCAGGAGATCAAGATCATACTGGCTAACACAGTGAAACCTTGTCTCTACTAAAAATACAAAAAAATTAGCCGAGTGTGGTGGCACGTGCCTGTAGTCCCAGCTACTCAGGAGGCTGAGGAAGGAAAATCGCTTGAACCTGGGAGGCAAAGGTTGCAGTGAGCCAAGATCATGCTACTGCACTCCAGCCTGGGCAACAGAGGGAGACTCCATCTCAAAAAAAAAAACAATCTTGCAGGCTCCCCAGACCTCCTGGCCTCTCCACAGAACCAGAACTCCACCCCTTGCGGCCCAGAAACCCAATTGGTTCCCCTAGAAAATAGGTAGACGTCAGACTCATGTTAAAAGTTTTATTTAGGAAGCTCCAGGGGCTGGGGTTCGGGCATGGGGTGGGAAAGGAGAGGTGCAGTGTGGACGCCGCCCTCTCCTCCCCTCTAGTGCATTAATACTGGATGGGAGCATCTGACAGAAGTGAGATCAGGCAAGGGGCGGTGTCTGCACCCCACAGCGCATGTTGGCTGGAACAGCAAAGTCTGAAAAGAAGAAATCAAGGTTAAAACTCAGGGGCCTAGGCAGAGCTCCAGGCCCCACTGGAGACCCAGAAATCCTAGGAACCTTTCCTCTTCGGGGAACTAGAGTTTTGGCCCCCAGCCCACTCCTTCCCTCAGACCCAGGGGCCCAGGCCCCCAGCCCCTCCTCCCTCAGACCCAGGGGCCCAGGCCCCCAGCCCCTCCTCCCTCAGATCCGGGAGTCCAAGCTCCCAGTCCCTCCTCTCTCATACCGAGAAGCCCAGGTCCCCAGCTGCTCACCAATCTGCTGAGGTTTAGGCAAGTTCAGGTTGTCCATGATTTTGACAAACTCCTCACAGCTGCGGGTGAGCCGAGGGTTCAGAGTCCTCTCCTCCTCCACGGTGGACACTGTGAACCCTAGTGGCCAAGGGAGGGGAAGGAAAGTCAAGGAGTCCAGTGCCTCAGGCCTCTCAGAACTACATTCCCTAGGAGGCTTTGGGTGCCTCTCTGGCAGGGGTTCTTCCCAGAATATTCCTAAAATAGCTTTCCCTCCTCCATGGGAACTATGGGAAATGTAGTTTTCCCCAGTTCCCTAAGCTCCGCAAGTAAGGCCCAGGAAAATCCATGCCCTGCAGAATTCCAGGCATCTGGCAGTCACATAGTTTCTACATCCACACACAGCAGGCTCAAGCACTTATCTTTTTTTTTTTTTTTTGAGACAGGGTCTTCCTATATCACCCAGGCTGGAATATAGTGGTATGATCACAGCTCACTGCAGCCTCAACCTCCTGGGCTCAAGCAATCCTCCTACCACAGCCTCTCAAGTAGCTGGCAGCATGCCACCCTGCCTGGCTAATTTTTTGTATTTTGTAGAGGCAGAGTTTTGCCATGTTACTCAGGCTGGTCTCGAACTCACTCCTGGGCTCAAACGAGCCTCCTGCCTCAGCCTCCCAAAGTGCTAGGATTACAGGTGTGAGCCCCCTTGCCCAGCCTCAAACACTTAATTTTTTTTGCCCAGAGAAATTTCTGAGACTGGTAGTCTTCATGCCCTACAAGGATTACAGAGATTTACACTCCCCTTTCAAAGTTATTATTATTTTTTTTTTTTTTGAGACACAGCCTCACTCTGTCTCCCAGGCTGGAGTGCAGTGGTGTGATCTTGGCTCACTGCAACCTCCACCTCCCAGGTTCAAGCAATTCTCCTGCCTCAACCTCCCGAACAGCTGGGATTACAGGCTCCTCCAGGAAGCCCTCACCATGGTAATCATGAGCAGGGTAGATCAGACAGTCGCCTGGAAGTGTGAAGATCTTTTCATGGACCGAGTGGTATAAGGTCTTGGCACAGCCTGGGGAAGGAAAGATCAGAGGTCAGTGGATCAACAGGATTCTGTCTAACCCCTTCCTTCAAGAAAAGGGTGAGAGGATAAAATCACTATAGCTAAAGCATCTCCTTCATGTCCTGCCAATATCCCTTTGTCTAAGTAGAGAACAGGGAAAAGCATTCTAGGCAGATGGAACAGCATGTACAAAGAATTGAGGAATGGTGAGAAATTCAGCATGGCTGTAAATAGGGTTGGAATGACACCGTGAAGCACCAAAGAGTGTCATTTGTGACCTTGGCTGTCACCCAGGGGATGTCAAGTAAAGGTTCTGAACAAGGAAGGTGGACTAGAAGGTAAGAAACTGAAGACAAAGCCAGGTGCAGTGGCTCATGCCTGTAATCCTAGCACTTTGGGAGGCTGAGGCAGGTGGACTACCTGAGGTCAGGAGTTCAAGACCAGCCTGGCCAACATGGTGAAACCCTGTCTCTACTAAAAATACAAAAATTAGCCAGGCGTGGTGATGGGTGCCTGTAATCCCAGCTATTCAGGAGGCTGAAGCAGGAGAATTGCTTGAACCTGGGAGGTGGAGGTTGCAGTGAGTCAAGATCACACCACTGCACTCCAGCCTGGGAGACAGAGTGAGGTTCTGTCTAAAAAAAAAACAACAACAAAATGAAAAAAAGAAAGAAACTGAAGACATGAGGCCCAGGAGGAGAGTGTGACGCCATGGTCCCCACAAGCAGCTCTGAGTCCTAAGTAGGGGGCAAACCTCTCTTCCACCTTGCATTTCAGCCTAAATCCTTCAGCTTCCTGACTGTACTTCGAATGGATAAACGGAAGATTGGGAGCCTTGAAGAGAAAAAGACAGAGACTGAGATGCAGAGATAAGGAGAGAGGGAAGAGGGAGGAAGACGCCTGGGGATGTGGCTTCCCATGACCATCTCATCATGGCTTCTGTCTTTCCCTCTCATCCAGCCTCACTTCTCCCTGCAAGGCAGCTAAATTCCAGGCCTAGTGTTAACCCCACATTGTCACACATGCTCAAAGGATGGCCCAACCCTGAGATTCTGAAACTACACTCCCTTTCCACAGGGAAGCTCCTAAATCTAACTGCCCCTAGCAGCTAGACTCTAAATGGATCATTGCTCCCTGGCAAATAAACCGCTGGCTCTAACAACTTCTTTTTTTCTCTCTCGCTCTTTTTTTTTTTTTTTTTTTGAGACGGAGTCTCGCTCTGTCACCCAGGCTGGAGTGCAGTGGCACAATCTCGGCTCACTGCAACCTCCGCCTCCTGGGTTCAAGCAAATCTCTGCCTCAGCCTCCTGAGTAGCTGGGACTATAGGCACCCACCACCACAGCCGGCTAATTTTTGTATTTTTAGAGACGGGGTTTCTTGAACTCCTGACCTCATGATCCACCTGCCTTGGCCTCCCAAAGTGCTGGGATTACAGACGTGAGCCACCACACCCAGCCCTTCTTTTTTCTTTTCTTCTTCTTTTTTTTTTTTTTAAGCTATATTTGTTTCTTAGAGAGGGAGTCTCACTATGTTGCCCAAGCTAGGCTCAAATAGGTAACTAATACACCCCTGAATCTAACTGTCCCCCAACAGCTAAGCCCCTGAATCTAACTCTTCCCATACTCTAGCATGGGGGTCCTCAACCCTGGGTACTGGTCCGTGGTCTGTTAGGAACTGGGCTGTGCAGAAGGTGGTGAGCGACAGGTGACTGAGCAAAACTTCATCTGTATTTACAGCTGCTCCCCATTGCTCCCATTACCACCTGAGCTCTGCCTCCTGTCAGATCCACGGCAACATTAGATTCTCATAGGAGCACAAACCCTATTGTGAACTGCACGTGGGAGGGATCTAGGTTATGTTCTCCTTATGAGAATCTAATGCCTGATGATCTGTCACTATCTTCCATCTCTCCCACATGGGACCATCTAGTGTAGGAAAACAAGTTCAGGGCTCCCACTGATTCTACATGATGGTTAGTTACATAATTATTTCATTATCTATTGCAATGTAATAATAATAAAGTGCACAATAAATGTAACGCATTTGAATCCCCAAAACTATGCCCCGCCATGGTCCATGGAAAAATTAACTTCCACAAAACCAGTCCTTGGTGCCAAAAAGGTTGGGGACCACTGCTCTAGCAGGGAAACTCCTTGAATTTAATACTGAAGCCTCCTAAAAGTCTAATGTCCATCCATTCATTCTTTTTTTTTTTTTTTTTTGAGACAGAGTCTCGCTCTGTCGCCCAGGCTGGAGTGCAGTGGCGCGATCTCGGCTCACTGCAAGCTCCGCCTCCCGGGTTCACGCCATTCTCCTGCCTCAGCCTCCCGAGTAGCTGGGACTACAGGCGCCCACAACCGCGCCCGGCTAATTTTTTGTATTTTTAGTAGAGACGGGGTTTCACCGTGGTCTCGATCTCCTGACCTTGTGATCCGCCCGCCTCGGCCTCCCAAAGTGCTGGGATTACAGGCGTGAGCCACCGCGCCCGGCCCATCCATTCATTCTTATAACAGATACTTCAACACTTGACACACATGTAACTATATGAAGATCTTGGGCTGGATAAAGGAGCTGGTCACCTTGCTGGAAGTCTGTCCGCCCACACCCACGGATCAACAGGGCATCTCCAGTGAAGGCCATGCTGTGGTCATTCAGGACGAAGGTGACACAGCCTGGGGTGTGGCCAGGGCTGGCCCTGGTCTCCAAGGCCTGGCAGGGGTGGCAGAGTACAGAGAGAGTCACCAAGAATCCTTCAAGATGAAACGGGTCCCCAAAGCCCCACCCTACTCCAAGGTCTTATCTAGATGCATATTTTGGTAAAAATTTAGATTCCCAGGCTCTAATCTTATATTATCAGAGTAAACTCCAAGTGGATTAAATATTTCTTTTTTTTTTTTTTTGAGACGGAGTCTCGCTCTGTCGCCCAGGCTGGAGTGCAGTGGCCGGATCTCGGCTCACTGCAAGCTCCGCCTCCCGGGATCACGCCATTCTCCTGCCTCAGCCTCCGGAGTAGCTGGGACTACAGGCGCCCGCCACCAAGCCCGGCTAGTTTTTTGTATCTTTTAGTAGAGACGTGGTTTCATCGTGTTAGCCAGGATGGTCTCGATCTCCTGACCTCGTGATCCGCCCGTCTCGGCCTCCCAAAGTGCTGGGATTACAGGCTTGAGCCACCGCGCCCGGCCAAATATTTCAATGTGTGAAAAATAAAACCACAAAGCTGTGACACACAACAACAAAAATACAATAACCTCTGGTTGGGAAGGTGATACGGTTTGGCTGTGTCCCCACCCAAATCTCATCTTGAATTATAGGTTCCATAATCCCCATGTGTTATGGGAGGTAATTTAATAAAGGGGGCAGGTTTCTCCCATGCTGTCTCGTGATGGTGAATAAGTCTCATGAAATCTGACAGTTTTATAAAGGGCGGTTCCCCTGCACATGCTCTCTTGCCTGCTGCCATGTAAGACATGCCTTTGCTCTCTGCTCCTCCTTCGTCTTCTACCCTGATTGTGAGGCCTCCCCAGCCATGTGGAACTGTGAGTCCATTAAACCTCTTTTTCTTTATAAATGACCCAGTCTCGGGGATGTCTTTATTAGCAGCATGAGAACAGACTAATATAGTAAATTGTACTAGTAGAGTGAAGTGCTGCTATAAGGAGACATGAAAATGTGACTTTGGAACTGGGTAACATGCAGAGGTTTGAACAGTTTGGAAGGCTCAGAAGATAAAAGAATGTGGGAAAGTTTGGAACTTCCTAGAGACTTGTTGAATGGCTTTGACCAACATGCTGAGAGTGATATGGACAATGAAGTCCAACCTGACATGGTCTTAGATGGAGATGAGGAACTTTTTGGGAACTGGAATAAAGGTCACTTTTGTTATGTGTTAGCAAAGAGACTGGCAGCATTCTGCCCCTGCCCTTGAGATCTGTGGAACTCTGAACTTGAGACAGATGATTTAGGGTACCTAGTAGAAGAAATTTCTCAGCAGGAAAGCATTCAAGAGGTGACCTGAGTGCTGTTAAAAGCATTCATTTCAGTTTTATGTATTCACAAAGATATGGTTTGGAATTGGAGCCTATGTTTAAAAGGGAAACAGAGCATAAATGTTTGGAAAATTTGCAGCCTGACAATGTGATAGAAAAGAAAAACCCATTTTCTGAGGAAAAATTCAAGCCTGCTGCAGAAATTTGCATAAGTCACGAGGAGCCAAATGTTAATCACCAAGACAATGGGAAAAATGTCTCCAGGGCACGTCAGAGGTTTTCACAGCAGCCTCTCCCATCACAGGCCCAGAGAACTAGCAGAAAAAATGGTTACATGGGCAGGGCCCATGGCCTTGCTGTTTTGTGCAATCTCAGGACTTGGTGCCCTGCATCCCAGCTGGGGCTAAAAGGGGCCAAGTACAGCTCAGGGCATTGCTTCAGAGGGTGCAAGCCCCAAGTCTTGGTGGCTTACACATGGTGCTGGGCGTGCTGGTGAGCAGAAGTCAAGAACAGAGGTTTGGGAACCTCCACCTAGATTTGAGAGGCTGTATGGAAATGCCTGGACGTCCATGCAGAGGTGTGCTGCAGGGGTGAAGCCTTCATAGGGAACCTCTGCTAGGGCAGTGCAAAAGGGAAATGTGGAGTGGGAGCCACCAGAGTCCCCACTGGGGCACTGCCCCTAGTGGAGCTGTGAGAAGAGGGCCATCGCCCTTCAGACCCCAGAATGGTCAATCCACCGACAACTTGCACCATGTGCCTGGAAAAGCCACAGATACTCCACATCAGCCCGTGAAAGCAGCCAGAAGAGGGGCTGTACCCTGCAAAGCCAGAGGGGCAGAGCTGCCCAAGACCATGGGAACCCACCTCTTGTATCAGTGTGACCTGGATGTAAGACACGGAGTCAAAGATCTTTTTGGAGCTTTAAGATTTGACTGCCCCACTGGATTTAGGACTTGCATGGAGGCTGTAGCCCCTTCATTTTGGCCAATTTCTTCCATTTGGAATGGATGTGTTTACCCAATCTCTGTACCCCATTGTATCTAGGAAGTAACTAAACTTGCTTTTGATTTTACAGGCCCATAGGTGGAGGGACTTGCCTTGTCTCAGATGAAACTTTATTTTGTTGGTTTTTTTTTTTTTTTTTCAGAGACAGAATCTTGTTGTGTCACCCAGGCTGGGGTGGGGTGGTGCAATCTTGGCTCACTGCAACCTCTGCCTCCCAGATTCAATCAAGTCTTGTGCCTCAGCCTCCCGAGTAGTTGAGACTACAGGCGTGTGCCCCCATGCCTGGCTAAGTTTTGTATTTTTAGTATAGACAGGGTTTTACTATTTTGGCCAGGCTGGTCTTGAACTCCTGACCTCAGGTGATCTGCCTGCCTTGGCCTCCCAAAGTGCTGGGATAACAGGTGAGCCACCATGCCCAGCCTCAGATAAGACTTTGGACTGTGGACTTTTGACTTAATGCTGAAATGAGTTGAGACTCTGGGGGACTGTTGGGAAGGTATGATTGGTTTTGAAATGTGAGGACATGAGATTTGGGTGGGGACCAAAGTAGAATATGGTTTGGCTGTGTCCCCACCCAAATCTCATCTTGAATTGTAGCTCCCATAATCCCCACGGGTTGTGGGAGGAACCTGGTGGGAGGTAATTAAATCATGGGGGTGGGTTTTTCTCATGATAGTGAATAACTCTCACGTGATCTGATGATCTTACAAAGGGCAGTTCCCCTGCACACGATCTCTTGCCTGCTGCCATGAAAGCAGTACCTTTGCTCCTTCTTTGCCTTCCACCATGATTGGGAGGCCTCCCAAGCCATGTGGAACTGTGAGCCCATTAAACCCCTTTTTCTTTATAAATGACCCAGTCTTGGGTATGTTTTTTTTTTAATTTTTTTTTTGAGACAGAGTCTCGCTCTGTTGCCCAGGCTGCAGTGCAGTGGCACAATCTTGGCTCACTACAACCCCACCTCCTCGGTTCAAGCGATTCTCCTGCCTCAGCCTCCTGAGTCGCTGGAATTTCAGATTTGTACCACCACACCTGGCTAATTTTTGTGTTTTTAGTACAGATGGAGTTTCACCACGTTGGTCAGGCTGGTCTCAAACTCCTGACTGTGTGATCCGCCCGCCTTGGCCTCCCAAAGTGCTGGGATTACAAGCGTGAGCCACTGCGCCCGGCCTTCAGGTATGTCTTTATTAGCAGCGTGAGAACAGACTAATACAGAAGGGATATTCAAATGCGACATCTAAAGTGATAAATCATTAAGGAAAAGATCAGTCAGAAGTTTCTGAATGGCAGCAACACCATAAACAAAATCTGAAGAGAACCAATATGCAGGGAAAATATATTTGTAACACATACAAACCACACAGTGGTCAATATACTTAATATACAAACAGATCTTACAAATCAATTTTAAAAAGGTAAGCACACTAATATAAAAATGAAATACTCAACAGTCATTAAAAGCAATACTGTTGAAATAAAATTCAATAATATTTTACACTTTTAAAAATACAAAATAGGCAGTAGTGGCTGGGCACAGTGGCTCACACCTGTAATCCCAGTACTTTGGGAGGCCAAGGCGGGCAGATTACCTGAGGTCAGGAGTTCAAGACCACTCCGGGCAATGTGGTGAAACCCCATCTCTACTAAAAATACAAAAATTAGCCAGGCGTGGTGGCACATGCTTGTAATCCCAGCTACTTGTGAGGCTGAGGCAGGAGAATTGCTTGAACCTGGGAGGCAGAGGTTGCAGTGAGCCAAGATTGCACCATTGTACTCCAGCCTGGATGACAAGAGTGAAACTCCACCTTAAAAAAAAAAAAGGGCCGGGCGCGGTGGCTCACGCCTGTAATCCCAGCACTTTGGGAGACCAAGACGGGCAGATCACGAGGTCAAGAGATCGAGACCATCCTGGCCAACACAGTGAAACCCCATCTCTACTAAAAATACAAAACAATAGTTGGCAGTGGGCGCCGTAGTCCCAGCTGGAGGCTGAGGTAGGAGAATGGCATGAACCCAGGAGGTGTGAGCCGGCATGAGCCGAGATCACACACTCCAGCCTACACTGGAGCAAGAGTCTGTCTCAAAAAAAAAAAAAAAAAAAGATAGTGAAAAAAGTGGCCCTTAGAGTGAGAAATGATATTTACAAACATAAACACTAGTCCTTCCTTATCTGCAGGGGCTACCTTCAAGACCCCAGTGGATATCTGAAACCTGAGATAGTACAAACCCTATAAATACTATGTTTTGTTTTGTTTTGTTTGAGACAGAGTATGGCTCTGTCACCCAGGCTGGAGTGCAATGGCATGATCTCGGCTCACTGCAACCTCCCCCTCCCAGGTTCAAGCGATTCTCCTACCTCAGCCTCTCAAGTAGCTGGGATTACAGGCACCCACCACCATGCCCAGATAATTTTTGTATTTTTTTTAGTAGAGATGGGGTTTCACCATGTTGGTCAGGCACATCTTGAGCTCCTGACCTCAGGTGATTCACCCGCCTCAGGCTCCCAAAATGCTGGGATTACAGGCATGAGCCACTGTGACTGGCCAATACTATGGTTTTCTTTATCTGATAACCAAGAAGGCTACTAAGTGATTAACAAGCAGGTAACATACTCCTATACAGCATGGATACACTGGACATAGGGATAATTCATGTCCTGAGTGGGATGGTGTGAGATTTTATAATGCTACTCAGAACGATATACAATTTAAAACTTACTAATTGTTTATCTCTGGAATTTTCCATTGAATATCTTCAGGCTATGGTTGACCACAGATAACTGAAACCACAGAAAGTGAAACCACAGGTAAAGGAGTTGTACTGGATCCAACAAAGTTCTTGGATCCAGAATATATAAAGATCACCTACAGATCAATAAGATGGACTCTCTAATAGAAAAATTAGCAAAGACTTGAAAAAAACACTTTGCAAAAGAGGGTGCCCAGATGGAACAAACACATTAAAAGGTGCCCAACTTCATCTGTCATCAAGGAAATAAAAGTAAAACCACAATAGGACGCCACTACACAACATCAGAATGGCTGGAATGAAAGATTGATTTGAAGCAACTGAAACTGTCATACACCATGGTGGAAGAGTACACAGAAAACTACTGGGCAGTTTCTACTAAAGCTAAATCTACACATACCCTGTGGCTCAACCCTTGGTATACATGTGGTCCTTGACTTATGATGGTCTGACTTAAGATTTATTTTTATTTTTATTTTTTTGTAAACAGTCTCACTCTGTCACCCAGGCTGGAGTGCAGTGGTGTGATCTCAGCTCACTGCAACCTCCGCCTCCCGGGTTCAAGCAATTCTCCTGCCTCAGCCTCCCAAGTAGCTGGGATTACAGGCACCCACCACCATGCCTGGCTAATTTTTGTCTTTTTAGTAGAGATGGAGTTTCACCATGTTGGCCAGGCTGGTCTCAAATTCCTGACCTCAAATGATCTGCCCGCCTTGGTCTCCCAAAGTGCTGGGATTACAGGTGTGAGCCAGCCACCAGGCCTGGCTTTTTTTTTTTTTCCCCCCAGACAGAGTCTGTCTCTGTCGCCCAGGCTGCAGAGCGCATTGGCATGATCTCGGCTCACTGCAACCTCAGACTCCTGGGTTGAAGTGATTCTTGTGCCTCAGCCTTCTGCGTAGCTGGGATTACAGGCATGTACCACTGTGCCTAGCTAATTTTTGCCCACACTGGCCTCCCAAAGTGCTGGGATTACAGGTGTGATGCACTCGATGACTTACAATTTTTTGACTTTACAATAGTGTGAAAGTGATACATTTTATTTCTTTTTTTCAGTAGAGACGGGCTCTCACTATGTTGACCAGCCTGGTCTTGAACTCCTGGCCTCAAGCAGTCCTCCCATCTCAGCCTCCCAGTGTGCTGGGATTACAGGCGTGAGCCACTGCACCCAGCCAAAAGTGATATGCTTTCAATAGAAATCATATTCCATGCACCCATACAGTCATTCTGTTTTTCACTTTCAATACAGTATTCAATACATTACATGAGATATTCAACACTCTTGTATAAAATAGGCTTTGTGTTAGATGAGTTTGCCCAACTGTAGGCTAATGTAAATGTTCTGAGCACTTTAAGGTAGACTAGACTAACCTATGATGTTTAGTAGGTTAAATGTATTAAATGCGGCCAGGCGCGGTGGCTCACGCCTGTAATCCCAGCACTTTGGGAGGCTGAGGCAGGCGGATCACAAGGTCAGGAGTTCGAGACCAGTCTGGCCAACATAGTGAAACACCATCTCTACTAAAAATACAAAAAATTAGCCAGGTGTGGTGGTGTGCACCTGTAATCCCAGCTACTCAGGAGGCTGAGGCAGGAGAATTGTGTGAACCCGGGAGGCAGAAGTTGCAGTGAGCCAAGATCACGCCACTTTACTCCAGCCTGGGCAACACAGTGAGACTCCATCTCGGGGGGGAAAAATATATATATAATATATTATATATATATATAAAAAATACATATTTTTATATATAGTTATATTTTATATATATATTATACATATTTTTTATATTATATATATACATAATGCATTTTTTTGAGACATGGCCTCACACTGTACCCAGGCTGGAGTACAGTGGCACAATCATGGCTCACTGAAGCCTGGAACTCCCAGGCTCAAGCAATCCTCCCACACCAGCCTTTCCAGTAGCTGGGACTATAGGCACACCACCATGCCTGGCTAATTTGTTTTTAATTTTTTGCAGAGACAGGGTCTTGCAATGTTGCCCAGGCTGGTCTCAAATTCCTGGGCTCAAACTATCCTCCCACCGCAACCTCCCAAAGTCCTGGGATTATAGGTGTGAACCACTGTGTCCAGCCTATTATTATTAACTAAAACAAAAATATCTACAATCTACTTCAGTTCATAGGAAAGAAAAGTTTTAGTAGGATAAGTTAAATGACACACCATGAGAAAACAGTTGAACACATCCAGAATGTGGAATATTTTAGAAGACAGCATGTCAAGAAGCTTCAAAAGTTAACACCCTGGAGGCCGAGCACAGTGACTGACGCCTGTAATCCCAGCACTTTGGGAAGCCGAAGCAGGCGGATCACTTGAGGTCAGGAATTTGAGACCAGCCTGGTGAACACGGTGAAACCCCATCGATACTAAAAGTACAAAAATTAACCAGGAGTGGTGGTGCATGTCTGTAATCCCAGCTACTCGGGAGGCTGAGGCAGGAGAATTGCTTGAACCCGGGAAGCGGAGGCTGCAGTGAGCCAAGATCGCGCCACTGCACTCCAGCCTGGGTGACAGAGTAAGACTCTGTCTCAAAAAAAAAAAAAAAATTAGCCAGGTATACTGGCACACGCCTACAGTCCCAGCTACTGGGGAGGCTGAGGTGGTAGAATCGCTTGAACTTGGGAGGCAAAGGTTACAGTGAGCAGAGATCATGCCACTGCACTCCAGCCTGAGTGACAGAGCAAGACTCCACCTCAAAAAAAAAAAAAAAAAAAAAAAGTAATATCCTGGAGCAAAAGGATATGAAACTGTTCTAGATCCAAATTTTTTTTTTTTTTGAGACGGAGTCTCGCTTGTTGCCCAGGCTGGAGTGCAGTGGCTGCATCTCAGCTCACTGCAAGCTCCGGCCTGCCCTATTCTTCCTGCCTCTAGCCTCCCCGGGAGAAGCTGGCTGGGACTACATAGTACCCCGCTTACTCTACTCGCTAGTTTTTTAGTATTTTTTAGTAGAGACGCATGCTTTCACTGTGCAGCTAGGATGGTCTCTGGATCTCCTCTGACTCATGATCCAATCTGCCTCGGCCTCCCAGTGCTGGGATTATAGGTTTGCTCACTGCTCGCCCCAAAAATATTTTTAATAAATAAATATAAATAAATAAAAAATAAAAAGAAAACAAAACAAAAACCAAAGAAGGAAAAAGAAAACACACACATGAGACTAAATAGACATAAATGGCCAAACACTAAGCTCAATTGCATCCTGGTTCCTGAAAACAGCTGTAGGCTGGGCACCGCGGCTCACACCTATAATCACAGCACTTTGAATCACCAAAAGGGGAGGATCGTTTGAGCCCAAGAGATTGAGACCAGCCTGGGCAACATGGTGAGATCCTATCTCTACCAAAAAAAGAAAGAAAAAAAGAAAAAAAAAAAGCTGTAAAAATTATTCCTAGGGTAATTGAAGACATCTGAACACAGGTTGAATATTTAATGATGATATAAAGTTACTGCATATTTTGTTAGATGTGACAAACGTTTTGTAAAAGAGTAAGTCTCAAAGTATAGCCTAGGGAACCCTGACAGTCTGCAAGATCAAAACTATTTATGGACTTTTCGCCCATTTTCACTCTCATTCCCCAAAAACATTCACGGGGCGGGGGTAGGGGGGCAGTTGTAAAAGTTTTGTGACCTGTACTGACATAATTGCTCTGATGGCTGATGAAATCTGTGCTTGTGTATTTTTTTTTTTCTTTTGAGACAGAGTCTCACTCTGTTGCCCACGCTGGAGTGCAGTGGAGCGATCTCGGCTCACTGCAACCTCCACCTCCTGGGTGTTCAAGTGATTCTCATGCCTCAGCCTCCTGAGTAGCTGGGATTACAGGAGCGTGCCACCATGCCCGGTTAATTTTTGTATTTTTAGTAGAGACGGGGTTTCACCACGTTGGCCAGGCTAATCTCAAACTCCTGACCTCGGGTGATCCGCACACCTCGGCTTCCCAAAGTGCCAGGATTACAGGTGTGAGCCACTGCGCCCGGCCTGTGCTTGTGTATTGTTATATTTTGTACTATTATTTCAATGTAGATTTTAAAAAATTCAAAATAAGAAATTGTGGGTGGGGAACACATAACATCTTGACCTAAAGCACCCTTAATTGTCCCTGAAACTTGTCCAGTGATTTCCCCAACAGCCCAGCCTGCCTAACCCCAAATTCTTTCAACAAATTCATTCTTCCCTTCCGTGATGCATCATGTCCGTGACACACCCCCAGAGCTTTTCTTTCATCTGTTCCCTGCAGCAGCTAAACCTGAAACTACACTCATCAAAGAAACACAACCCAGAAGGGATCCTATAAAGCATTCCGCCGGCTGGCCTTGGAGTTCCCACGGCCTACACTGCCCCCTGGTGGCAAGTAAGCTCTCAGCTTCTTTTCCATTTGGTTCCCAAGTTCTTTCCCTCCATTATTCAAAACTATAGTAAACCCCTCTTATCTGCCTGGGATACATTTCAAGACCCGGAGTGGATGCCTAAAACTGCAGATAGTACAGAACCCTACACACTATGCTTTTTCCTATACATACGCACCTATGATAGAGTTTATAAATTAGGCACACTAATAAATTAATAACTAATAATAAAACAGACAAATTACAGCAAGGCATGATGGTGCATGTCTGTAGGCCCAGCTACTTGGGAGGCTGAGGCAGGAGGATCGTCTTAGCCAGTGTTCAAAATACCAGCCTGGACAACATAGCGAGACCCCATCTGAAAAAAAAAATAGGTCGGGCACAGAAGCTCAAATCTGTAATCCTATCACTTTGGGAAGTCAATGCAGGTGGATCACTTGAGGTCAGGAGTTCGAGACCAGCCTGGCCAACATGATGAAACCCCATCTCCACCAAAAATATTTTAAAAATCAATTAAGTGGGCATGGTGGCGCTCACTTGTAAACCCAGCTACTGCTACTTGGGAGGCTGAGACAAGAGAATCACTTGAACTCAGGAGGTGGAGGTTGCAGTAAACCAAGATTGTGCCACTGTACACCAGCCTAGGCAACAGAATGAGACTCCGTCTCAAAAGAAAAAAAGATGGAGTGATGGATGGAGATGTACACTGTAAAAAAAAAAATTTAAGCCTGGTGCAGTGGCTCACTCTAATCCCAGCACTTTGGAAGGCCAAGGAGGGAGGATTGCCTGAGCCCAGGAGGTCGAGGCCAGCCTGGGCAATGTGGCAAAACTCTGTCTTTACAAAAAACACAAAAGCGAGCCAGGAGTGGTGGTGCACACCTGTTGTTCCAGCTATTTGGAAGGCTGAGGCAGGAGGACTGCTTGAGCCAGGAGGCTGAGGCTGCAGTGAGCTGTGATTGCAACACTGCGCTCCAGCCTGGATAACAAAGTGAGACCCCGTCTCAAAAAAAAAAAAAAAAAAAAATTCAGCTTTTCTCTATGCTTAAATTTTTCATAATAAAATGTTGGAAGAAAAATTACTTGTTTCACAATTTTAAAAGGAGGAAGTATTGAAACCCACACTTGAGTCACATAAGAATCAATGGTGGAGCTTTTAAAACATGCCAATTCCTTGTGCCCACCCAGAACAATTAAATCAGACTCTGATTCTAAGGGACCTGGGGGATCAGTGTTTTCAGCAGTACTTCTCTAAGCCAGCGTATTTAACAGGCAAGCCTAACTTTCTGATTTGGCCGCCCTGTGGCAGCTAAGATGTTCACTTCTCATTGTTTATTAAAAAAAAAAAAACTCGGGCCAGGCGCGGTGGCTCACACCTGTAATTCCAGCACTTTGGGAGGCTAAGGCAGGCAGATCACTTGAGGCCAGCAGCTCACGACCAGCCTGGCAGTATGGCGAAACCCCGTCTCTAATAAAAACACAAAATTTAGCCAGACATGGTGGCGCACGCCTATAATCCCAGCTACTGGAGAGGCTGAGGCGGAAGGATCACCTGAACTCGGAAGGTGGAGGTTGCAGTGAGCCGAGATTGCGCCACTGCACTCCAGCCTGGGCGACAGAGTGAGGCTCTGTCTCAGGAAAAAAAAAAAGAATTGTTCCTGTTTCGGTGATCCACTGCCTTTTAGCGTCATCGTGTAGTGTGCTTTGTCCCCTGCCCTACACCCCTGCTGTCTTTTGTGCACATGAGCAAGTGTGTCTCTGGGCTTCACACCTAGAAGGGGAACCTCTGGGTTGGAGACCCTCAAGGCAGTCAGCTAATCCTTGAAACAGTCTCAAGAGGAGGGTGCTGTGATAAACCCTGTGTTTTAGCGCAGGGAACTGAGGCTCCCAGAGGGAGGCAGAGGTTACAGTGAGCCAAGGAATTGGCCTGCACTCCAGCCTGGGTGACAGAGTGACTCTCTGTCTCTCAAACAAAAGAAAACTTTATTCTACAGCCAGAAACCTTGAAATTTATTACATGTTTTGTGTGAGATGAACAACTGGTTGAAGCTGGTTTTCAGAGAAGTTAAACATTTGTTAAAATCATTTGGTGGCCCGGCTCCAAGTGCTTGGGGTTTCAATGATTCTGAATGTTGGAAAAGTCATGCAGCAGCATTATTCATGACCAAAACTTTGAATAATCGGAGAATGAGGGACATGGTGAAACAGTGCCTGTAAATTCACTTGTACTTTGGGAGGCTGGGGGCAGGAGGACTGCTTTGATTTCAGGAGCACACAGCTGCTTGTGGGCAGGTGGCAGTGGGGCAGAACACACCATCTATTTTTTGCATGAACCATAAGCCTAAGAATCATTTTAACTTTTTTCACATTGAAAACTATCAAAGTAACATGCCAACAACTAGATGAGGCTGGGCACAGTGGGGCTCACACCTGTAATCTAACACTTTGGAAGGCCAAGGCAGGAGGTTGCTTGGGAGGCCAGGGAGTTGAGACCAGCCTGAGCAACACAGCAGACTCAGAGGATATCCTGACCCAACACAGTGAAACCCACGTCTCTACTAAATACAAAAAAATTAGCTGGTGGCTGAGCCTGTAGTCCCAGCTACACCCAGGAGGCTGGAGGCAGAAGAAAGAATAGAGAAGCGTGAACCAGGGGGCTTGAGCTGCAGTGAAGTGGGAGATGGCCCACTGCACTCCAGCCTGGGCAACTGAACTCCGTCTCAAAAGAAAAGGGAAAAAATTTTACAAAGTAGCTGGGCAGCCCAAGCGCAGTGGCTCATGGCTGTAATCCCAGCACTTTGGGAGGCCCGAGGTGGGTGAATCACGAGGTCAGGAGATCTGAGAGACCATCCTGGCTAACACTGATGAAACCTCATCTCACCAAAAAGTAATACAAAAATTAGCGGGTGTGGTGGCCGAGGCCTGTAGTCCCAGCTACTTGGGAGGCTGAGGCAGGGAAGGAGAATGGGGCGTGAACCTGGGGCTGGAGCTTGCAGTCCAGCTGAGATGTACAGCTACTGCACTCCTAGCCTGGAAGCGTGGAGTGAGATTCCATCTCAAAAAAAAAATTAGCTGGGCATGGTGGCACATGCCCATAGTCCCAGCTATTCAGGAGGCTACAGTGGGAGGATCACCTGAGCCCAGGAGTTGGAGGCTGCAATGAGCTATGCTCATACCACTGCATACCAGCTTGGGCAACAGAGCAAGAGCTTGTCTCAAAAAAAATTAAAAAAAAAAAAAAACTATATGAAATCCAAATTTTATTTTTTATTTTTATTTTTTTATTTTGAGATGGAGTTTCGCTCTTGTCACTCATGCTAGAGTGCAATGGCACCATCTGGGCTCACTGCAACCTCCACGGCCCGGCCGAGGTTCAAGCAATTCCCCTGCTTCAGCCTCCCGAGTAGCTGGGACTACAGGGACACCCCACCATGCCTGGCTTATTTTGCATTTTTAGTAGAGACCGGGTTTCACCATGTTGGTCAGGCTGATCTCAGGTGATCCACCCGCCTCAGCCTGCCAAAGTGCTGGGATTACAGGCGTGAGCCTGGCCTGAAAACCAAATTTAAAGGCCACAAATAAAGTCTTATTGGAACACAGCCATGCCTATTCATTTATGCAGTGTCTGTGGCTGCTTTCACACCACAATAAGAGCTGAGTAGCTGTCACAGAGACCCTACTACCTGTAAAAACTGAAAATATTTACTATCTGGGCCTTCACAGAAAAAGGTAGCCAACTGCTACTACATAGCAATCAGTAGGAAAGAACTCCAAGTATAAACAACATCACGTGTGAAAAAAAGCTAGACACAAAAGAATAAACTGTGTAAGTCCTGTTTATAAGGTCAGAACAAGCAAAATTGGGCTGTGGTTAAATGCATCAGAACCATGGTGCCTTGGCAGGGTGGTCATTGGCCAGAAAGTGAGGCAAGGAAGCCTTCTGGGGTGATAGGCAAGTTCTGTATCGGGATCTGGGTAAATACTCATGCACATGTATAATATGTGGACTCACTTCATTCAATGGATGTTAACAACTAGTGTTTTTGTTTGTTTGTTTGTTTTTTGAGATGGAGTCTCGCCTTGTCACCCAGACTGGAGTGCAGTGGTGAGATCTTGGCTCACTGCAAACTCTGCCTCCCGGATTCAAGTGATTCTCCTGTCTCAGCCTCCTGAGTAGCTGGGATTACAGGTGCCCCACCACTATACTGCCTAATTTTTCTATTTTTAGTAGAGACAGGGTTTCGCCATGTTGGCAAGGCTGGTCTCGAACTCCTGACCTCAAGTGATCCACCTGCCTCAGCCTCTCGAAGTGCTGGGATTACAGGCATGAGATATGGTGCCTGGCCTTAATTTTTTTTTTTTTTTTGAGATAGGGTCTTGCTCTGTCACCCAGGCTGGAGTGCAGTGGTGTGATCACGTCTCACTGCAACCTCCACCTTCTGAGTTCAAGCAATCCTCCCACCTCAGCCTCCTGAGTGGCTCAGACTGCAGGTATGCGCCACCATGCCCTGCTAACTTTTGTATTGTTTTGTAGAGACAGGGTCTCACCATGTTGCCTAGGCTGGTCTTAAACTCCTGGGCTCAAGCAATCCACCCGCCTTGGCCTCCCAAAGTGCTGAAATTACAGGCGTGAGCCACCACACCCAGGCTAACAATTCATTTTTTAAAAGTAGAAGGAAAAATAAAGGAGAGAAAAATGGATCCCCATCTCCAAAATCTCAGACAAGCCAGGCATGGTGGTTCATGAATCGCTTGCGCTCAGGAGGCAGAGGCTGCAGTGAACTGAGAGCTTACCACTGCACTCCAGCCTGGGTGACAGAGCAAGACTCTGTCTCAAAAAAATAAATAAAAATGTGGCCGGGCGCAGTGGCTCATGCCTGTAATCCCAACACTTTGGGAGGCCAAGGCAGGTGGATCACCTGAGGTAGGGAGTTGGAGACCAGCCTGACCAACATGGAGAAAGCCCATCTCTACTAAAAATACAAAATTAGCCAGGCATGGTGGTGCATGCCTGTAATCCCAGCTACTCGGGAGGCTGAGGCGGGAGAATCGCTTGAACCCAGGAGGCTGAGGTTGCGGTAAACTGAGATAGCACCATTGCACTCCAGCCTGGGCAACAAGAGCAAACTCCATCTCAAATAAATAAATAAAACAAAAAAAATTAGCTGGGCTTAGTGGCTCATGCCTGTAATCCCAGCTACTTGGGAGGCTGAAACAAGAATCACTTGAACCCGGGAGGTGAAGGTTGCAGTAAACCAAGATCGCACCACTGCACTCTAGCTTGGGCAACAAAGTGAGACCCTGTCTCAAATTTAAAAAAAAAAATTGCCTAAGGCTGAGGAGGGGAAAGGGAAGGTTAGGGGTGATGGCTAAGGGGTGTGGGGTCTTTTTGGAGTAATGGAAACATTTTCCAATTAATGGTAGTAACGGATGAACAAGTCTGAATATACTAAAAGTCACTGAATTGTATACTTGAAATAGATAAATCATATGGTATGTGGGTTATATCAATAAAGCTATTAAGCCTGGGCAACATAGTGAGATCCCAGCTCAACAAAAAATTTAAAAATTAGCCAGGTATGGTGGCAGGTGCCTGTAGTCCCAGCTACTTGGGAGACTGAGGCAGGAGGATCACCGGAGCTCAGACGGTCAAGGCTGCAGTAAGCTATGATCCCACCATTGCACTCCAGCCTGGGTGACAGAGCAAGACCCTTTCTCAAAAACAAACAAACGAACAACAACAAAAAAAGGGTGGGTGCAGTAGCTCATGCCTGTAATCCCAGCACTTCAGGAGGCCAAAGTAGGAGGATCACTTGAGCCCAGTAGTTCAAGACCAGCCTGGGCAACACAGCAAAACCCTGTCTCTACAAGAATATACATAAATTAGTCAGGTGTGGTGGTGCATGCTTGTGGTCCCAGCTGCCAGGGAGGCTAAGGTGGGAGGATCACCTGATCCTGGGAGGTCGAGGCTGACTGCACTCCAGCCTGGGTGACAGAGACCCAGTCTCAAATTAAAAAAAAAAAAGAAAGAAAGAAAGAAAAAAAAACCTGAAGCTAAATCTACCATAGCTAAACCTTTCAACATTCATTCCAAGAAATGTTTGTTAGCACCTATTATGTACAATGCACATACATGTACAATGCATTTTTGCCTACTTCCAGAAAAAGGCCTGAAATAAAGCTTCTGTAACCATTGTAGCTAAACTCTCTTCCCACACACAGCCCTCATTTCCTCTAAACACTCTGACTCAAATGAACTGTCCTTATTTAGCAAAACTCTTAACCTGGAGGCTGTCTTCTGTCCCCAAAGTCAGTAAAACTTTATTACACATCTTTAGCAATTGATCAGAAAAATGCCCTGCCAGCTGTTTCCCTCCCGCTGAGGGAAACTTCCCTGACCCTCCCCCCGACGCCCCGGTTGCAATTCTGGCCGGAAACCCGCTGGTGCCTGGGGCAAAGAGAGTGAGGAAGGCAGGAACCTTCAGACCTTTCCAGTGTGAGGCAACTGCAGGGCTGAGACTAGGGTGAGGCTGTTGGTGCAAGATTTAAGGAGGCGCTCACTCGCAGGTGCGGACCCTGCACTTACAGGACCCTGAGAGTTAGTGCCTCCTTAAATGTTGCACTTCAGGGTCCTCACAGTCCTTATCCTAGTCCTAGGCTCTAGGTTCTAAGCACCCAGATGCTCCTTCCTCAAACGGTTTCCGCAAGACAGGACTGGGTCTCTTTCCTTCTCAGCCCTGCCCTCAGAATTCCAGACCCTAATCAACTTTTATGGAGATGCGTGCCAGGCCCTAAGCTTTAGGAAGGAAACTCCTTAAATGCTGTTGACTTAGGAGTTCCGCCAGTGCTCCACCTGCCCAGAGCCTCTTGCCCCAGTGCCCCACCTGGGTTTATGGTGCCCCCTCCCAGAAACATGAGCTCAGGGGTCAGAAACCCAGGTCCTGAGGTTCCTCCTCCCCAAGAACTCAGGATCGCAGACCCCCAGTACCCTCTTCCCTTCAGTTTAAGGAGTTCAGGCCACCACCCTCTTGGGGACCCAGCACCCAACTCACGAAGCGCCCGAAGCGGATGGAGTCTCCATCCTCAATGTGCAAGTCAGCCTGGGCCCCACTAAGGCGGGAGATGACAGACTGGCAGCCAGGGAGAAGGGAACGGAGCAGCCCCGAGCCTGTAATGTGGTCCGCGTGGCAGTGGGTATTCACTGGGAGAGAGAGGAGGGACAGGTCCAGGAGGGTACAGAGAGAACCTGGGAGTCCCAGCCCAGATCCTTCTCCCTCAGACTCAGGAGTTCAGGCCCCTGGCTTCCCATTCCACTGACACTGCAGCCCAGCCCCGCTGGAACCCAAGAGTTTGGTCCCCGAACTGACCAGCATACAGCAGCCGCAGCCCCAGCTCCTTGATCAGTTGGGCATCCCGAGGTGCTGTTTCCAGGACCGGGTCGATCAGAACGGCCTCCCGGGATTCTCTGTCACCCAGTAGGTACGTGTAGGTGCAGCTCACGGGCTCGAACATCTGGGAATGGGGAACCCAGGTGAGAGCGCAGAACCGGACTTCCACCCACCAAGTAGTCCTGACTGACTCTATCCTTTTCCTAAGATCCAGAAGCAGAAACCCCAGCCCCCTCTTTCCCCTGGAGTCGGGAGTCCGGGGCCCCACTACCTTCCTCTATCAGAACAAAACAGTTCCAACTTTCTAACATCCCAAAATCAGGGTCCCCGGCACGTTCTTTCATAGAGGACCCAGGGGTTCAGACCCAAGCCCAGAGGCCCCCAGACCACTCACCTTTAAAGGACCCAAGAGTCCAGCCCTAAACCTCCACCCCGCTTTCCGCAAGATGCAGGCGTGGGTCCTCCGGATCTCTCCCTATTAAGAGACCCCGGAGTTCCGTCCTTGCTGCCGCCTAGCGCCCAGTAGTCCCCTCCTAGGTCCAGCCACCCGCACCTGCCGCAGGAGGATGGGGGCTCCAGACCCGCCACGCTGGCTCAGCTGCCGCCGGGCGACCCTCAATACAGAACCCGCCATCGCGCCCACCGCGGAATCAGGAATGAGCGGAGGCGGAGCGCCTGCGGGAGCCCGGCGCTCCCTCACTGACCCGGGAAGGGCGGGGCGGGGGCGGAGCACGCCTTAAAGGGGCCACCGACGCCTGGGGGCAGAGGGCGGGGGGCCGCCGCGCGGGGCTGGAGCGAGGGCGAGACCGAGGAAGCCAAAGTGCAACGCCGGAAAGCTGTGAGACCTAAAGAAAACAGAGAACAGGAGACGCTGAAAGTGCGAGGGACAGACGCTCAGAGACACACAGACATACTCATGTAGGAACAGAAGCAGAAACCCAAGGAGAGGCCCTAGTACACTCATAGCCTCGGGGCCGTTTTTTTTCTTTTCCTTTTTCTTTTTTTTTTTATTTTGAAACAGAGTCTCGCTCTGTCACGCAGACTTGAGTGCAGTGACTCGATCTCGGCTTATTACAGCCTTAAACTCCCAGGTTCAAGCGATCCTCCAACCTCAGCCTCCTGAGTAGCTGTGACTATGGCACGTTGCCACCACACCCGGCACATATATATATATATACACACACACACAGACACACACACACACACACACACACACACACACATAGATATACATATACACATATGTGTATATATGTGTGTGTGAATATATATATAATTATTTGTTTTTTGCAGAGATGGAGGTCTCACTATGTTGCCCAGGCTGATCTCGAACTCCTGAGCTCAAGCGTTCCTCCCATCTTGTCCTCCCAAAGCGCTGGGATTACAGACGTGAACCACCGCGTCCCGTGGGGCTGTTTTCTAGCGGGTGGTAGGATAGTCATGGTTAGAAAAATATGTTCGGTTCCGGGAGGCAGAGGTTGCAGTGAGCAGAGATGACGGCACTGCACTTTGGAATCACAGCAGTAGTGAGACTAGGAATTCCCACTCTCATCTGGAGGATCTATGTCGCTTTGAGATATCAGAGCAGCCTTAATTTCCAGCCTAGGGGCAGAGCTTTTTTTATTTTTAATTTTTAAATATTTTTGTAGAAACAGGGGTCTTGCTGTGTTGCCCAGGCTGGTTTCCAGCTCCTGGCCTCCCAGGTCCTCCCACCTGGGCCTCCCAAAATGCTGGGATTACAGGTATGAACCACTGCGTTATCCTGTCCCATACAGAGATTCTGAAGAGGGGTTTCCCGCAACAACATTTATCTTAATTCTGGAGTTTCCAGGGCATGGTCCCTGGAGCTATTTTCAGAGCAGCCTCTGTGTTAATGCCTTTACACAGAGAAGGCCTGCTTTTCCTTGAGCCTATCAAATTGCTTCATTAAAATTTTATGTGGCTGGCTGGGCACGGTGGCTCACACCTGTAATCCCAGCACTTTGGGAGGCTGAGGCGGGTGGATCACGAGGTCAGGAGTTCGAGACTAGCCTGACCAACATGGTGAAACCCCGTCTCTACTAAAAATACAAAAATTAGCTGGGCGTGGTGGTGTGCACCTGTAATCCCAGCTACTCAGGAGGCTGAGGCAGGAGAATTGCTTGAACCCAGGAGGTGGAGGCTGCAGTGAGCCGAGATCGTGCCACTGCATTCCAGCCTGGGCAACAGAGACAGACTCTATCTCAAAAAAAAAAAAAAAAAAAAAATTATGTGGCTGAGCACATGGAGAGGCACTTTGAGCACTTTGGGAGGCCAAGGAGGGTGGATCACTTGAGGTCAAGAGTTTGAGACAGCCTGGCCAACATGGTGAAACCCCATCTCTACTAAAAAAAAAAAAAAAAAAAAAAGTACAAAAAATTAACTAGGAGTGGTGGGGCACGCCTGTAGACCCAAATACTTGGGAAGCTGAGGCATGAGAATCACTTGAACCCAAGAGGCAGAGGTTGCAGTGATCCAAGATTGCGCCTCTGCAACATAGCAAAACCCTGTCTGGGCAACAGAGCAAGAGTGTCTGAAAAAAAAAAAAAAAAAAAAGGAAGAGAAGACACCCAGAACCCAGATAGTCTTGAAGCAGGTAGAGACAAGCTCAGAGCTAATAAGGAAGGAGACCACTACTACTCCTGCTGCCCTCCTCCCCTCACCTTGCCTAGTTCACAAGACAGGAGGAAAGAGAGAAAGAAACAAAAGTAAGATAAATAGCCAGACAACCTTGGCACCACCACCCGGCCCTAGGAGTTAAACAAAGTAATAATAATAACATCAACCCCTGGCCTAAACTACTTGTGTTATCTGTAAATTCCAGACACTGTATGAAAAAAAGCATTGTAAAACTTTGTTCTGTTAGCTGATGCATGTAGGCCCCAGTCACGTTTCCCACGCTTGCTCAATTTATCACGACCCTTTCACGTGGACCCCTTAAAGCTGTAAGCCTTTAAAAAGGTCAAATATTTCTTTTTCAGGGAGCTCGGCTCTTAAGACGCAAGTCTGCCGACGCTCCCGGCCGAATAAAAAACCTCTTCCTTCTTTAATCCAGTGTCTGAGGAGTTTTGTCTGCGGCTCGTCCTGCTACACTAAGAGAATGTTTCTCATTTATTCCAGGCATGAGGTCTCATGCATGTCTGGCTCAAGCTAGACAAAGCTGAGGACCCAGAGGTGACTCAGTCTGGCTGGTTGGGGAGAGAGGTAGGGACAGCAGGTCTGAGACACAGGGAGGTGTAGGGATTTGGGGAGCTCAGGGGAGGGAGGAGCCAGGGAAAGGAACTCCTTACTGAGAAGGTCCCCTAAATAAGACCTTCTCACCCCTGGCACCCTTTCCTGTTGTTTTTGCAGAATTTCTAGACCATTTATCTGTCCTTTGAAGACACACCCTAGAAGGGGTTTATAGGCTCAGCTGTGAGATGTTCTAAGAATTAGACTTGGCTTCACCCTTCTCAGCTGTAGGACCTTGGGCAGAAAACTTACCTTCTTCTGGGTTCCAATTTTTTTATCTGCAAAATGAGGTTGAAAACAGTTCAACAGCCTGCCATAGTACAGGTGCTCAATGGGAACTGCCCATCATTATTTTGTCACTATCCTTGACTTCCTACCTTTGCCACCTCCACCCACTTCCAGGCCCTGCTGAGTTAACCTGGTTTTCTTTTGTTTGTTTTTGAGATGGAGTCTTGCTCTGTCACCCAGGCCAGAGTGCGGTGGTGCAATCTCAGCTCACTGCAACCTCTGCCTCCTGGGTTCGAGAGACTCTCCTGCCCCAGCCTCCCAAGTAGCTGGGATTACAGGTGCATGCCACCACACCCAGCTAATTTTTGTATTTTTAGTAGAGATGGGGTTTCGCCATGTTGGCCAGGCTGGTCTGGAACTCCTGACCCCAAGTAATCCACCCACCTCAGCCTACCAAAGTGCTGGGATTACAGAGGTGAGCCACCGTGCCCAGCCAGATTTAACCTATCTTAACTTGGCCACTTTTCCATCAGCACACCCTCTGCCCCATTCAATGGGCAGCAAAGCATAAACGCAAATTGCCCGGACTGCAGGGCCAGGCTGAGGGATTCAAATCCTAGCTCTGCTACTTCCTGGCTGGGATGACCTTCCCCTCCAAACTTCATTTTCCTCCTCTGTACAAGGATGATAGTAGCGTCTCCTCTTAAAACATTGCTATGGGGCCAGGCGCGGTGGCTCAAGCCTGTAATCCCAGCACTTTGGGAGGCCGAGACGGGCGGATCACGAGGTCAGGAGATCGAGACCATCCTGGCTAACACGGTGAAACCCCGTCTCTACTAAAAAATACAAAAAACTAGCCGGGCGAGGTGGCGGGCGCCTGTAGTCCCAGCTACTCGGGAGGCTGAGGCAGGAGAATGGCGTAAACCCGGGAGGCGGAGCTTGCAGTGATCTGAGATCCGGCCACTGCACTCCAGCCCGGGCGACAGAGCCAGACTCCGTCTCAAAAAACAAAAAAAAAACAAAAAAAAACATTGCTATGGGGATTAAATAAATTAACCACATAAGGACAGCTTCCAGTGTATAATAAGTGCTAGCAATTAATACTGTAATTAATATACCAATACCCTCACTGGTCTTCTGACTTCTATTCTGCCTCCTTAAAATCATGGTTCTTGAAAATAGCTGTGCTAGAGCTATTTTCTAGAGGCTGGGCACGGTGGCTCACACCTGTAATCCCAGCACTGTGGGAGGCCGAAGTGGGCGGATCACCTGAGGTCAGGAGTTTGAGACCTGATTGGCCTATGTGGTGAAACCCCATCTTTACTAAAAATACAAAAAAAATTAGCCGGTCATGGTGGTGGGTGCCTGTAATCCCAGCTACTCAGGAGGCTGAAGCAGGAGAATTACTTGAACCTGGGAGGTGGAGGTTGCAGTGAGCCGAGATCTTGCCACTGCACGCCAGCCTGGGCGACAGACCGAGACTCCATCCAAAAAAAAAAAAAAGGCGGGCGCAGTGGCTCACGCCTCTAATCCCAGCACTTTGGGAGGCCGAGACAGGTGGGTCACGAGGTCAGGAGATCGAGACCAGCCTGGCCAACATGGTGAAACCCTGTCTCTACTAAAAATACAAACATTAGCTGGGTGTTGTGGTGAGCACCTGTAATCCCAGCTACTTGGGAGGCTGAGGCAGGAGAATCGCTTGAACCCAGGAGGCAGAGGTTGCAGTGAGCCAAGAATGCGCCACTGCACTCCAGCCTGGGGGACAGAGCAAGACTCCATCTCAAAAAAAAAAAAAAAAGAGAGAGAACGAAGAGTCACTTCAAACTAATATAATGTGTGGAGGTCATTTAGATCTTGAGTCAAGCAAATCAAGTGTGATAAAAAGATATTTATGAGATATGATGTTTGACATTTAGCTTCAGAATCATTTGGGAAGAGTGGATGGGGGGTAAATAACACTAGTCATGAGTGAATAATTTAAAAAAAATTTTGTTAAAGATATGGGGTATTGCTCTGTTGCACAGGCTGGAGTGCAGTAACACAATCATAGCTTATTGCAGACTTGAACTCCTGGGTCAGTCCCACTCCCTATCCCAGTGAAATAGCTAGGACTACAGGCTGCCACTAAGCCAGGCTTTTTTTTGTTGTTTTTTGTTTTTGTTTGTTTTGTTCTTTTAAAGATGGGAAGGTGTCTCGCTATGTTTCCCTGGCTAGGATTTTTGTTTGGGTTTTTGGTTTTTTTGTTTGTTTGTTTGTTTGTTTTTGAGACAGAGTCTCACTCTGTTGCCCAGGCTGGACTGCAGTGGCTTGATCTTGGCTCACTGCAACCTCTGCCTCCCAGGTTCAAGCCATTCTCCTACCTCAGCCTCCAGAGTAGCTGAGATTACAAGCGTGTGCCACCACGCCCTACTAATTTTTGTATTTTTAGTAGAGACGGGGTTTCACCATGTTGGCCAGGCTAGTCTTGAACTCCTGACCTCAAATGATCCGTCCACCTCCACCTCCCAAAGTGTTGGGATTACAGGAGTGAGCCACCGCGCCTGGTCCCAGTCTAGTTTGGAACTCCTGGGCTCAAGTGATTCGCCTACCTCTGCCTCCCCGAGTGCTGGGATTACAGGCACGAGATAGGGAGCCCGGCCTAGGCACTTTCTATTCTAAACACTTTCCATTGATTATCGTATTTAATCCTAACAACGCTCCATTTTATAGATGAGGAAACAGGCCTAGAAAGAGAGCTAGAAAGGGTCACACAGCTAGAAACTGGCACAGCCGGATTCCAAACCAGTTACCCAGGCAATGTGGCTCCAGTCCAAATAACCCCGCCAAACTCCCAGGGATCGCAGACCTTGCGGGTTATCGGACTGGAGACCCACCCGTGCAGAGGACTTTTATGGGCACTTCCTGGTCCTTCCTGCACCAGGCAGGAAGGTGCACCGCCACTGCTCGGGAAGAATGCCGAGCTACATGCCACCCCAGGCCTAGCACCACGAGCATGGGCCAGGGCACCTCGGGACCACCCAGGCTTCCGAGGGGGAAGGTAGATGGGGACGTGGCTGAGAATCTTTTTTTTTTTTTTTTTTTTTTGAGACGGAGTCTCGCTCTGTCGCCCAGGCTGGATTGCAGTGGCCCGATCTCGGCTCACTGCAAGCTCCGCCTCCCGGGTTCACGCCATTCTCCTGCCTCAGCCTCCGGAGTAGCTGGGACTACAGGCGCCCGCCACCACGCCCGGCTAGTTTTTTGTATCTTTTTAGTAGAGACGGGGTTTCATCGTGTTAGCCAGGATGGTCTCGATCTCCTGACCTCGTGATCCGCCCGTCTCGGCCTCCCAAAGTGCTGGGATTACAGGCTTGAGCCACCGCGCCCGGCGTGGCTGAGAATCTTGAATCACCCAAGAGCGAGGTGTGCCGAGGCGCTATGCAAATAACGTGCCTTTTATTGGGCACTGGCTGTCTCTGAACCCGGAGTCCCGCCTCCGCCCTCTCTCGAAGAAATGGTCAGACATTTTGCAAACGCCTTGAAGGGTGGAATTAGCAGCGAGCTCTTGAAACTGCCTCTGGAGATGGAACCCAGCGGAATTCTCGAAGAGAAGAAGGACATTAAAAAGAGGGGTGCATGTATTGATTTCCAAGCGCAGTTTGTCCATGTTAGCCTTGCACGTGCTTGACTCCAGTCAGCCACCGTAGGACCCGCCACCGGCGGTGCACTTTCCGTCGATCCGGTAGCTTCGCGCTTGCTCACGAACTTGCCTGCCTAGCTGGCGCACCCAGCCCCTCCTTCCATTCCGTCTCCCCCTGCGCAGCCTCTGCCAGCCGGCACTGCGCATGCTTTCTGACGCCCACTTTGGTCCAGCGTGGGAGGAGGGGATGGAAATGAGGTTGGGCCGAGCAGCTCGCGCGCGCTCCCTTCCCTGCCCTCCCCCGACGCCGGACGCGCGCCGGGCGGTGCAGCTTCGCTGGTCCGAGGGCAGTGCAGCAGCAGCGGCAGCGGCTGCGGCCGTGGCCGCGGCGGGAGGAGCCCGAAGCCCCGCCCCCGGGGAGGGGCCGTCCTGCAGGTGAGGGGGCAGGGGTTCGGGCGCGGATACTGGCTTACAGGCTGAATGCCAGAATCACCCCGAGGGAGAACGGTTGTGGTCCGGACGCCTAGATTCTGGAGGGGCTGTGCATTGGTGCCTGAGCCTCGGGAGGGTGCATCGATGCTTGAATGTCTGATTCGGAAGGGTGCATTGACTCCTTTACGCTTGGGACTCTGAGGGAGAAGTCAATTAGGGGTCTCTGGACCGCGACACATGCCAGGTTCCTTACGTATCTTCCTCCAGGTCCCCCCTCTATCCTCCAAGGCCCCATCCAAGCCAGGGATGAAATTTAACGGCAAGAAGGACGCAGTTGACGCGGCGTCAATGAACTAAGTCAAAAGCCGGGTAAAGCTAGGTCTTCGACGTGAAGCCTCGCCCACTGTGCTCATAGGCCCCTCCCCTGGGACGGTGATGAAAGACCTGCCCACTCCGCTCGAAGGCCCCCGCCTCCTGGGTCTAGTTTCAGAACAACAGACTTTGGTCCTATTTGTACAGCTCCGCCCATTCCAGGACTGCAGGGTCTGGTGGGGAAGGTCCCGCCCACTCTGCGCACAGGCCCCGCCCGCTCCGCGCTCAGGGCGGTCGCTGAGTTAGTTGTGGAGACCCCGCCCACTCTGCTCAAACACTTCAACCCTGGGTTTAGACAGCGAAGGGACTGCCTCTGGCTTGAATTTGCATAGCCCCGCTCACTGTGCTCTTAGGCTCCGCCCAACCGCTAAGCCCGCCCTCGCCTTAGCATCCCATACTTACAGACCTTGCTCCTAAACAGTCTGATCCCTCATTTTAGGCCCTCCAACCCTATCCCCATCAGGCTGGTAATCACCGCCGTCACCCCCAACCCCGCGCCCTGACCCTAGGTTCCTGTGCCAGCAAGATGCTGGAGCGAGGCGCGGAGTCCCCGGCCGGGGCCACCGATCCTAGTCCCACTGGCAAGGAACCGGTAACCAAAGAAGGTGAGAGTGGCCCCGCCTGTGAGTAGGGAGCATTCTCCAGGAATAGGGGCCAAGATAATCACATTCTGGGGGAATCTCAGGGTGAAAATTTGAGGGCCCCAGGGTGATGACTATCTGGGATCCCCAAAAATGGCCACGTTCTGGGAAATCCTCCCATTTGGCTCAGAGAGAGCCTCAGCAACCATTTGCTAGGGCTCAGGAAATTACAGAAGGGACGGGGCAGGGATGACATGCGGGATGTCAGGGTGATCACTGGGAAGACACTAGAAACGGATACGTTGGTAGCTTTGAGGAAGCCTTAGGAGCTTTGGGATCCAGGAAAGTAACCCTTTGGAGTCCCTCAGAATGACGCCTGGGGGGAGGGGGAGCAGAAACATGCAATTTGGGGAGTCTCAATATGATGCTTGAGGTGCCCAGGTACACTTGGAGGAGCCCCTCGAATATCAAAGTCGTGGCGGAGCCTGGCCTAAGCCCAGGGCGTTGGCTGCTTCCTGGCGCCCACCAGCCCTCCTGTCCCCCAGCTCCCCACCAGGGCCCACTGCAGAAGCCCAGCCAGTCAGCTCCAGGGCCCACCGCGTCCGCGAGCGCGCCTCCCAGGCCTCGCCGGCGGCCCCCGCCCCAGCGCCCGCACCGCTGTCCCGACTGTGACAAGGCCTTCTCGTACCCGTCCAAGCTGGCCACGCACCGCTTAGCACACGGCGGCGCCCGACCCCACCCATGCCCAGACTGCCCCAAGGCCTTCTCCTACCCCTCCAAGCTGGCAGCCCACCGCCTCACGCACAGCGGCGCCCGCCCGCACCCGTGCCCACACTGCCCGAAGGCCTTTGGCCACCGCTCCAAGCTGGCGGCTCACCTCTGGACCCACGCACCCACCCGCCCCTACCCGTGCCCCGACTGCCCCAAGTCCTTCTGCTACCCTTCCAAGCTGGCGGCCCACCGCCACACGCACCACGCCACCGATGCCCGCCCCTATCCTTGCCCGCATTGCCCCAAGGCTTTCTCATTTCCCTCCAAGCTGGCTGCCCATCGCCTATGTCACGACCCCCCAACCGCACCCGGCAGCCAGGCGACGGCCCGGCACCGATGCTCCAGCTGCGGACAGGCCTTTGGCCAGAGACGCTTACTGCTCCTTCATCAACGCAGCCACCACCAGGTGGAGCACAAAGGGGAGAGAGACTGAGCCCTCCCTTGGCTCACTGTCCCCCTCTGCCGCCAGCCCTCGCCAGTAAGAGGTGGGATTTCTAAAACCGACCGTATGAGCTCCCTCTTCCAGATAGCTGGCAGAGGGCAAGGCAAGGGATTGGCCATTTATACTGGGCTCGAACTCAGAAGCCCGAGGAACTCTCTGCTCCCCTGCTTTGGGGAGATCTCAAACCATGGACATGGAGCTGTGCTTTGACAGCCCTGTCTCTGCTTCTCCCCACACACTTACATGGCAAAGGTAAAAAGTCTGCTACTATCGTGGGTTGATGAGGATTGTGGGCAAACAGGCTCTCTTGTTGTTAAAAGTTTAAATTGGTGTCTCCACTTTGGCCATATGACTGTATCTAAGAAACTGAAAATACATGCTTGTCTCAACTCTTCCACTTGTGGAAATTTATTCTATAAACTCATGTATGTGAAAAAAGCATAGTGTATAAGGGTGTTCACCGCAGTGCGACTGTTGTGGCCAAAGACTGGAAGCAACTCAAGTGCCCAAGAACAGACGACCGACTATTGAATTATAGCCATGGAATGGAATAGGTAGAAGTAGGAAAAAAAAAAAAAGGGCTGTATGTACGGATGTGGAAAGATCTCCAAGATACACTTGGTGATAAAAGGGTATACCACTGACCATTTAAAGACATTCAAGGCCGGGCACGGTGGCTGAAGCCTGTAATCCCAGCACTTTGGGAGGCTGAGACGGGCAGATCACGAGGTCAGGAGATCGAGACCATCCTGGCTAACACGGTGAAACCCCATCTCTACTAAAAAAATACAAAAAAAAAACCAAGCCAGGCGAGGTGGCGGGCGCCTGTAGTCCCAGCTACTCGGGAGGCTGAGGCAGGAGAATGGCATGAACCCGGGAGGCGGAGCTTGCAGTGAGCTGAGATCCAGGCCACTGCACTCCAGCCTGGGCGACAGAGCGAGACTCCGTCTCCAAAAAAAAAAAAAAAAAGACATTCAAAAGCCCAAGCTTCAGGTCGGGTGTGGTGGCTCACGCCTATAATCCCAGCACTTTGAGAGGCCAAGGCGAAAGGATAGCTTAAGTCAGAAGTCCAAGAGCAGTCTGGACAACATAGCAAGACCCCATCTCTACCAAAAAAACAAAAGCTGGGTGTGGTGGCATGTACCTATAGTCCCAGCTACTTGGGAAGCTGAGGTGGGTGGATCACTTGAGCTGGCAGGTCAAGGCTGCCGTGAGCTGTGATCGTGCCACTGCCTTCTAGTCTGGATGACACAGCAAGACCCATCTCAAAAAGAAAAAGAAAAAAAATCCCAAGATTCAGAGCCATCCCTGACCCACTTCTTACAAGTTGCCAGGCCTTGGACAAGCTCTCTCACTCCTCTGGACTCAGATGCCTTTGCTGTAAAATGGGTGGGTTATAAGGCATTTGTAAGGGGCAAGCAACACCTCAGGCAAAGTCAGTTCCCCTCTTAGAGCCTGTTTCTCCCATTGTAAAATAAAGATGAGCAAGCTAGCATGGGACTACTCTTCATTCCACAAATATTAAGCACCTCCTGTGTGCTGGGCCCTGCATGGGGTGCTGGGGACACAGCAATGAAGACAGACCTTGTCTAGTGAGGAAAGTGGACACTAATTTTAAAAAGCAGCAGCGGCCGGGCGCGGTGGCTCAAGCCTGTAATCCCAGCACTTTGGGAGGCCGAGACGGGTGGATCACGAGGTCAGGAGATCGAGACCATCCTGGCTAACACGGTGAAACCCCGTCTCTACTAAAAAAATACAAACAGCAGGCCATGCAGAGTGGCTCAGACCTGTAATCCCAGCACTTTGGGAGGCCAAGGCAGGTGGATCACTTGAAGTCAGGAGTTCGAAACCAGCTTGGCCAGCATGATGAAACTCCGTCTCTACTAAAAATATAAAAACTAGCTGGGTGTGGTGGCGTGCACCTGTAATCCCAGCTACTTGGGGAGGCTGAGGTACAAGAATTGCTTGAACCCGGGAGGCAGAGGTTGCAGTGAGCCAAGGTTGCACCACTGCACTCCAGCCTGGGCGACAGAGACCCTGCCTCAAAAAAAAAAAAAACAAAAAACAAAAAACCAGCAGCAGCCAAGTCATTCATTCATCTATGTATGTATGTATGTAGAGATAGGGTCTATGTTGCCCAGGCTAGTCTGAACTTCTGGACTCAAGCAGTCCTCCCACTTTGGCCTCCCAAAGTGCTAGGATTACATGTGTGAGCCACCATGCCTGGCCCCAAGTCCATTTAGAAGAACAAGTAGGAGAGCCTTGGCTCCCCACCCCCTCAACCCAGATACAAAAATTATTACAAAGCTGTGCAGTAATGAAATTGGTGGTGTTGGCTTGAAAACAGGTCAGTGGAAGACAACTGAGAGCTCAGAAACAGACCTGTGCTTATGCTGACATATGACAAACTGGACCTGTAGATCTGGGAGTGGCAACCTTTTCTATAAAGGGCCAAACAGTACAGACGGTACCTGACTTACAATGGTTTGAATCAGGACTTTCCAACTTTATGATGGGTTCATCTGGATGTAGCACCATTGTAAGTCAAGGAGCATCTTTTTTTTTTTTTTTTTTTTTTTTGAGACAGGGTCTTGCTCTGTTGCCCAGGCTGGAGTGCAGTGGCACGATCACAGCTCATTGCCCTGAACTCCTGGGCACAAGTGATCCTCCTACCTCAGCCTCAGAAGTAGCTGGGACTACAGGCACACACCACCACACCTGGCTTATTTATTTTTATTTTTGAGACAGAGTCTTGCTCTGTTGCCCAGGCTGGAGTGCAGTGGCATGATCACCACTCACTGCAACCTCTGCCTCCCGGGCTCAAGCAATTCTCCTACCTCAGCCTCCTGAGAAGCTGGGATTTCAGGTGTGCGCCACCATGCCCAGTTAATTTTTGTATTTCTAGTAGAGATGGGGTTTCGCCATGTTGGCCAGGCTGGTCTCGAACTCCTGACCTCAAGTGGTCCGCCTGCCTTGGCCTCCCAAAGTGCTGGGATTACAGACGTGAGCCACTGCACCCAGGCCCCAGCTAAATTTTTTTTTAATTTTTTTGTAGAGATGGGGGTCTCACTATGTTGCCCAGGCTGGCCTCAATCTCCTAGCCTCAAGTGATCCTCCTGTCTTGGCCTCCCAATGTCCTGGGATTCCAGGCGTGAGCCACTGAACCCAGCTGCATCTGTTACATTTTTAAGTTCTGCGGGCCATACAGTGTCTTCCACAACTATTCCACTCTGCCACTGTAGCAGGAAAGCAGCCACACACATTACAATACATAAATGAATGAGCATGGCTGTGTTCCAATAAACATTTACCAAAATTCTAAGTAGGCTGGATTTTGCCTATGGGCTGTAGTTTGTTGTGACCTGACATGGATGAGTGGAGGATGGACAGACTAATCAGTAAATAAGGCTAAGAGACATGGGGAAAAATTAAGTTGAATCCCCTGTTGTATAGAAGAATGATCCCCCAAAGATATCCACATTTGAATCCCCAGAACCTGTATGTTAGCTGGCATGTAGCAAAAGGGACACTGCAGATGTGATTGAGATGGGTAAGTTATCCTGATTATTCAGATAGGCCCAATATAATCACAAGGGTCCTTATATGGGAAAGAGGGAAGCAGGAGACAGAGAGAGGTGATCATAAAAGCAAATATTCGAGTGATGGAAGACCCCAAGTCAAGGAATTTTGCCTACAAAAGGCAAGGAAATAAATTCCTTCTTAGAGCCTCCAGAAGGATTGCAACCCTGCTGACACTTGATTTTAGGCCAGTGAGGCTGATTTTGGACCACTGACCTCCAGAACTATAATAAAATTAACTTGTGTAGTCTAACGCCACTAAGCTTATGGCAATTTGTTACAGCAACAATGGGAAACTACTGCAGATCCCTACCTCACACCATATGCAAAAATACATTTCTGGGAGTTTAAGATCTAAATTTGAAGAGAAAAACTCAAAAACATTTACATGGAAATAAGAATTATCTTAGTAACTCCAGAAGTAGAGACAATATCCTTAAGAGACAAAAGAGTATAAATCATAGATGAAAAGATGGGTAGGCCGGGCACGGTGGCTCTCACGCCTGTAATCCCCCAGCACTTTGGGAGGCCGAGACGGGCAGATCACGAGGTCAGGAGATCGAGACCATCCTGGCTAACACGGTGAAACCCTGTCTCTACTAAAAAAATACAAAAAAAAAATTAGCCGGGCGTGGTGGCGGGCGCCTGTAGTCCCAGCTACTTGGGAGGCTGAGGCAGGAGAATGGCATGAACCCGAGGTGGAGCTTGCAGTGAGCTGAGATTGCACCACTGAACTCCAGCCTGGGTGACAAAGCAAGACTCCATCTCAAAAAAAAAAAAAAAAAGAAAAAAGAAAAAAAGTAAAAAGAAAAGATAGGTAAATGTGACCATAAATGAATGTAAAGTTATGACTAGGATGGATGAGATGTAGTATTTTAAGAGTGTGTACCTGGCATATCCTATTATACAGTGGAGGTTAGGAAAGGCCTTGTTGAGGATGTAATGTTTGAGCTGAGATCTGAAAGTTGTGGAGGAAGGAGAAAGTAGAAAGTGTCCATAGACTAGATAAAGAACATGTGGTACATATAAACCAGGTAATACTATGCAGTCATAAAATGGAATGAGATCACATCCTTTGCAGGGACATGGAAGGAGCTGGAAGCCATTATCCTTAGCAAACTAACGCAGGAACAGAAAACCAAATACTGCATGTTCTCACTTATAAGTGGGAGCGGAATGATGAGAACACATGGACACAGCTGGGCATGGTGCCTCACGCCTCTAATCCCAGCACTTTGGGAGGTGGAGGTGGGCAGATCACCTGAGGTCAGGAGTTCAAAACCAGCCTGGCCAACATGGCAAAACCCCCTCTCTACTAAAAATACGAAAATTAGCCGGGCATGGTGGCAAACGCCTGTAATCCCAGCTACTCGGGAGGCTGAGGCACGAGAATCCCTCGAACCCAAGAGGCAGAGGTTGCAGTGAGCCAAGATCATGCCACTGCACTCCAGCCTAGGTGACAGAGTGAGACTCCATCTCACAAAAAAAAAAGAACACATGGGGGGAACAACACACACTGGGGCCTGTCAGGGGGTGGGGGTGAGGGGCTAGGAAGAGCATCAGGAAGTATAGCTAATGGATGCTGGGCTTAATACCCAGGTGATGGGATGATCTGTGCAGCAAACCACCACGGCATACATTTACCTATGAAACAAAACTGCACATCCTGCACGTGTACCTCTGAACTTAAAAGTACGAGAGCCGGGCACGGTGGCTCACGCCTGTAATCCCAGCACTTTGGGAGGCTGAGGCAGGTGGATCACCTGAGGTCGGGAGTTCAAGACCAGCCTGATCAACATGGAGAAACCCCATCTCTACTAAAAATACAAAATTAGCCGGGGTGGTGGCGCATGACTGTAATCCCAGCTACTTGGGAGGCTGAGGCAGGAGAATTGCTTGAACCTGGGAGCCGGAGGTTGTGGTGAGCCAAGATTGCACCACTGCACTCCAGCCTGGGCAAAAAAGTGAAACTCTGTATCAAAAAAATAAATAAAAATAAAAAGTAAAAATAAATAAAAAATAAAAGTAGGAGAAAACAAAGTGTCCAGCATAAGGGCTAGGACTGAGCAGGTTGCTGTACTGTACTCTACTCAGGCCTTTTGGGGAAGGTTCTGGGAGGGATAAGGGGTCTACTCTGTCCTCCTAACCCAGCAGTGCTGCTTGTATCCACGTTTATACAGAGAGCTGTGCTGTATATGTGAGCTGGAGAGTTTCTCCAAAGCAACCGCACCAGCAGCAAAGTTTCAAAGACACATACTCATTTGAGAGGGCGTTGATCTGATCCAACCTTACTTTCACAGATGGGGGAAATGAGGCCAGGAAAGATGAGATTTATTGGCAACCAAACCACAGGGCAGTGCCTGAGTCTAGGTGGATCCTGGGTCTCTTGATAGCCTGACACCCACCCAGCTGTTCCTTGAACACATAATGCGCGCTCCTGCCTCAGGGCCTTTGAACTTGCTTTTCCTCTGCCTGGAAGGGCTCTCTCAGATACTCCTTACTTCTCCCAGGTCCCTGTAAGTCCTCCAAGAGGCCATCCCCAATCACCCTATCTAAACTACCAAGACCTTACCATTGCTGTCACTCACGATGCTATGTTTTCCTTGCTCTCACAGCATTTCCCACTGTCCAAGGCTGCATTGCACATGCACCATCTCTGTCGCCCTGTACAATGTCAGGCCAATGAGACTGGGGACTATTGTCTGTTTTTTTCATACTGTCTTCCCAGTGTCTCCCACATGGTGGCTGTGGTAGGCAGAGTAATAGCCTCCCAAAGATGTTCACATCCTGGCTGGGCACAGTGGCTCATGCCTGTAATACAGCACTTTGGATGGCTGAGGCAGGTGGATCACCTGAAGTCAGGAGTTCGAGACCTACCTGGTCAACATGGTGAAACCTCGTCTCTACTAAAAATACAAAAATTAGCTGGGCATGGTGGCAGGCGCCTGGAATCCCAGCTACTCGGGAGGCTAAGGCAGAGAACTGCTTGAACTCAGGAGGCGGAGGCTGCAGTGAGCTGAGAATGTGCCACTGTACTCCAGCCTGGGCGACAGAGAGAGACTCAGTCTCAAAAACAAAAAACAGGGAGATTATCCCAAATGATCCAGGCAGGCTTAATGTAATCACAAAGATCTCTTGTTGCCCAGGCTTAAGTGCAATAACATGATCTTGGCAGACTGCAACCTCTGCCTCCCAAGTTCAAGCGATTCTCCTGCCTCAGCCTCCCAAGAAGCTGGGATTACAGGCATTTGCCACCACACCTGACTCATTTTGTATTTTTAGTAGAGATGGGGTTTCTCCATGTTGGTCAGGCTGGTCTCAAACTCCCAACCTTGGGTGATCCGCCTGCCTCGGCCTCCCAAAGTGCTGGGATTACAGGCGTGAGCTACTGCACCTGGTCTACAATCACAAAGATCTTTACATGTGGAAATACGGAACAGAAGAGTCAAGGTCAGGGTGATGGGATATGAGAAGGACTCAATAGGCCATTGCAGGCCTGGAATATAGAAGGGGAATGGAATGTGGCAGCTTCTAGAAGCTGGGAAAGACAAGAAAGCAGATTCTCCCCTCAAATCTCCAGAAGGAATGCAGCCCTGCCTACCTTGATTTTTAGCCCAAGGATACCCATTTTGCACTTCAGACCTCCAAACCTATAAGATCATAAATTTCTATTGTTTTAAGCCACTGAGTTTGTGATAATTTGTTACAGCAGTAGTACAAAACTAACATGGTGAGTTATCGGTAGGAGTGTGAATGAGCAAATGAATGAGTAAACGTGAAGTCTAAAGCCACGCTTTAGCTGGGCGCGGTGGCTCAACACCTGTAATCCCAGCACTTTAGGAGGCCAAGGTGGGAAGATTGCTTGAGGCCAGGAGTTTGAGGCCAGCCTGGGCAACATAGTGAGAGTCCATCTCTACAAAAAAGAGAAAATTTCTCAGGTGTGGTGGTACACGCCTGTAGTCCCACCTACTCAGAAGGCGGAAGCAGGAAGATCGCTTGGGCCCAGGAGATCGAGGCTGAGTAAGCAGTGATTGCACCACTGCACTTCAGCCTGGGCAACAGAGCAAGACTCTGTCTCTAATAATAATATAAAACCATCCTCATCAGAAAGAGACAGGAGTGAGACTGGTAACCCTTGGTTGATGAGGCAAAAGTTGGGAAAGGACTTGGAATGTCCAAGAAAAGGTTACCCAAAGGTCAGATCTCAAACCTACCTCTGACCCTGGCCTCTGTCCTGTTCAAACCCCCTCCTAATCTTCCCACCCTCAGATTAAAGTCCAGGCTTCTCAGCCTGGAGTTCACAGACCTTCAGGCCAGCCCTGTCCAAAAGACCTTTCTAGAGTGATGCAAATGTTCTCTGTGCTGCCCAATACAGTAGCCACTGGCCCAATACAGTAGCCACTGAGCAACTGAAATGCATGGCCACTGTGACTACAGAAGTGAAGTTTACATTTCATTTCATTTCATTTTAATTATTTTAAATAGCTACCTGTACCCAGTGGTGATCACACTGGACAGCAGAGCTGCAAGGACTGTGCCTGGCTTTCTAAATCTGCCCCCAAAGCCTCTTCACCAAAGGCAGCAATGTTCTTCTGCCTGCCTCAGGCTGCTTCCCACCTCCTGACCCATGCTGTGGCCTCTACCTAGAGCACCATCCCATCCTCTGCCCTGATTCCCTCACAATCAGCTCAATTCCCACTTAAACGTGGTGGAGCCTTGAAGGGGGTCCAGGGTTTGAGTGGGTTGCTTAAAATGTCCTTTCCTCCCATTCTACCTCCTAAATTAGGTGATGTAAAACCACGGTGGTGACATTCATTATACAGCTACTTCTGAAAACCCTGGAGGAAAGGCACTATCCCTGGCCTGGGGATGCTGAGGCTTCAGGAGAGAGACGGGCCTCATGGGTACCGAGGCCTCCAGCCACGAAGGGACAGCCAAGACACAGGTGTGGCTCACAGGGCCAGAACAAGTTGAGGGGCAGTGCTGAGAGTCAGATTCCCAGTTCCCTGCCTCTTGCCAGCACAAGGATAAGGAGCCAAGCAGAAGAGACAAAGGGTTCCTTTTCTACTAGATCTCTGATGGAGGTGCCCAGCGTTCTTCCCCAGGTCCCAGGGAGCCTCTTAGCGTTTTGGGAGACTCCTGGGTGAGAATAGGCAGCTGCTCCAAACCAACTCATCTTTATTAAATGCATCGTGTGTGTGTGTGTGTGTGTGTGTGTGTGTGTGTAGCACATACTTCAGGCCTGTGGCACCACTCCATAGAGCTGGTGAGGAAGTAACTTCTGTTTCTCGTTGCAACTGTAGATCCATCGGGGACGAACAAATGCCAGGGAGGGGTTATCCATCAAGGCCTGCAAGGTGGGGTGGAGTCCATACAGGAATGTGTCATCAAGGGGAGGACGGAGGAGATGCAAAGGTGTGCCAGGGTCTCCCATTCTCTGCCTCTTTGGTACTCACCTCCTCAAAGCTGGGATCCCATTCCTGTGCCGTGATCACAAACTGAACCCGGTCGCTCATATAGTCCTCGAGTTCCCTGGTGGGAGAGAAGAAAAGAGGTAGAAGGCACATCAGGGAATCAGCACTGACATCCTACTCCCCAGCCACTCTCAATGGCTGTCCTCACACTGTCTCCACCTATTCCCCCCTAGGCTGCCTGTGGTGACTCCATTCTTCCATGTATCCATCTTGCCATAGCTACAATGACCAGAGCTCCCACAGTGGCTAATCCTCAGGCCAGCCCTTTCAGAAGCAGGGGTAGGGGTAGGGATCCTCACTGTAGAGAAGAGGAAACTGAGGCAAGCAACGTATCCTGGGCTGCCGGCGGTGGGCAAGCTGGCATTCGGATTCCATGGCCTGTGCTCACCTGCTGGGCATGGCCCTTCTCCATCCTTCTGATGGTCTTCTTTCCCACACCCCCACCCCTCCCAGCAGGTCCCTGAGCCCTCCCCTGGACCCATCACCCCTTCCCCACCCCAGTCCCTGGAGATTCACCCATTGAAGGCGGTGACATATCGGATGAGTTTCCGCCGCTCATCACCAGGGAACTCCCCGTAAAGGAAGAAGTGCTTCCCCTGGAAGAAATCTGCAGGAGAGAAGGGGGCTAAGGTAAGCATGAGGCCCCAGGAGTTCCCAGGACCAGACAGGAGTGACAAGGCTGACCCAGCAGCTGAGGAGAGGGCTGTCCACATGTGGCCAGGGATTGAAGGCGGGCAATGGCCCCTGCCCAGCGGCCCATCAGAGCCTTCTGGGGAGGTAGGCAGGTTGGTTGGTTGGTTTGCTTTAACAGTATAAGATACAATGACTATTATTGCGATTTGTTTCTGACAGACAGGCGGGAGCCACTTATCTCTCTCTCTCTTTCCTTTTTAAGACAAGGGCTCACTCTGTCGCCCAGGCTGGAGTGCAGTGGCGTGATCTTGCCTCACTGCAACCTCTGCCTCCTGGGCTCAAGTGATTCTTCCATCTCAGCCTCCCCAGTAGCTGGGATTGCAGGTGTGTGCCACCACGCCCGGCTAATTTTTAAACTTTTTGTAGACAGATGGGGTATTGACATGTTACTCTTGGACTCAAGCAATCCTCCCACCTCAGCCTCCTGAGTAGCCAGAACTACAGATGCACACCACTATGCTCAGCTAATTTTTAAAACTTTTTGTAAAGACGGGTGAGGGGGAGGGGCGGTCTCGTCTCACTATGTTGCCCAGGCTGGTCTTGAACTCTTGGACTCAAGCAATCCTCCCACCTCGGCTTCTCAAAGTACGGGGTGAGCCACCATGCCTGGCCTGCCTGGAGCCACTTAATGAGCTTAGTCCAGGCTGGAAACATCAGTATCTGCCACTTCTTCACCTTTGCTCTCCTTTCCAACCAGTGCCTTTCTTGCTCTGACCTTTGGGGTTGCTCCTTTCCATTTTAAGGTGACTCTCTAGGCCATCAATTTGCTGATGCCACTTTAGGGGCTTTGGAGAATCAAAGCATCTTCCTGCCCATCACCCAAGAGAAACTGGCTGGAAACGGCTCTTCTGGAAGTCCGCGAACCACACCCCTGCACAGCCCCTGGCTGCCTTTCCTCTGCTCCCTTCATTCTCAAACAAGCTCTACCTCCCTGCCCCCCATCCCACAACTCCCTGCAGAGTTTCCCCATTCTCTTTCGTTCTTATTATTTTACACTGGAAATGCACACACACAATGTGTGCAGACAGCATCCATGTCCAGAGTGATGGCTGATGTTAAAGCCAACACTGGTGTGCGCCCACCCAGGGCCTAACAGAGAGCAGTGCCCCTGTCACCTGGTGTGCCCGGCTTCACCCCAGACCAATAGAACGGCACCTGGGCAAGTGAATCACTAGCATGAGGGTGGGGCCCTCACCCCTGATGTGAAAAAAAGGAGGTCACACCTGGCACATGGCTGCAAGGGGAGTGGTCAGAACAAGAAATCTGGAGGGGAGAAAAAGGCAAGACACAGAGAGGATGCTGAAGGGAAGGGAACAAGCCTAGCAGAACCTGGAGGTGCTGAGGCAGGGAGTGGGTTGAGGAAGGAGAGGGGAGGCAAGACACAGGGACAGCAGTGACCCCAGGGTTGGCCAGGGCAAGTCCCAGTTGAGAACTGAGAAGGGAAAATGCTGCTTCAGGAGGGATGGGGGGATTTCCCACCTGGGAGCTCAGGGACTGGCAGATCAGGTGGCTCCTGGTGTTCCTCATCGTCCGTGTTCTCATCCGTGGAGCCCGCATACGGGTCTTCCCCGTTCTCCTCCTGGCCAGGGGGTGGTCTGTGTTCCTTCTGCTCAGCCACCCTGGGGATGCCAAGAGGAGTAGAGAGTGAGCATGCAGGGCAGCCTCCCCTACACCCAAGGCCAGGGACACCCCAACCCCCAGCCCCAGCCCTACCTCCTCAGCTCATCCTCTGTGTCCCCAGAATCTTCCGCCCCGTTGTCCTGTCCTTCTACAAGTAGAAGCTCAGTCAGTGCAAGGCTGCCTTATCTCCTAGGAAGACTGGCAGCTCTCCCAGCGTGGCACAGACCCAGGCATCTCATGTCCCCGGCCTAAACTGCCCTCCAGATCCAGTCATCTGGGCCCCTACCGCCTCCTCCCTCAGACCCAGGAGTCCAGGCCCCAATCCCTCCTCCCTCAGACCCAGGAGTCCAGGACCCAGCCCTTCCTCCCTCAGACCCAGGAGTCCAGGCCCCAGGCCCTCCTCCCTCAGACCCAGGAGTCCAGGACTCAGCCCTTCCTCCCTCAGACACAGGAGTCCAGGCCCCCAGACCCTCCTCCCTCAGACTCAGGAGTCCAGGCCCCAGCTCCTCCTCCCTCAGAGTCTGACCTGACCGTTCCCCCTCAATGTCTATATCTTCCTGGAGCACTGGTGAGGCTGCTTTGGTCTCTTCAGGGGATGGGGGCTTCTGGGGTAAGCTGGGTCCCGTTGCCTGAGTGGGTTTGGTTTTGGTCTGGGGGCGCTGAGGAGGGAGAGTGGGTGGGTGAGGAGGGCAGGAACAGTGTGGGTATGATGCAGGGGTACCTGTAAGAGGCAGGAGTGGGAAGTTTGGGGTGCCACAGCAGACCCATGTCATCCTCCCACTACACCCTCCCCCACTGGACAGGGGGCATCAGACCTTTCGAGGAAGCTTGGGGGCTTCATCTCCACTGCTGCCGCTGTGAGAGGCCTCATCCTCCTCGCTGCTGGAGCCTGGCCCTGCCATGAGGTACCTAGGGGAGGAATCAGGCCTCAGACAAACAGGCCCGAGGGAAGTGGGGAGGGCATTCAGGAGACAACAGCCACTGGTGTTTACTAAATACTCACTCTGGTGGGCTTCATGGTCTTGCTCCCAGCCCATTCCCTCCCAGCTCAGGAAGGCCCCAGTGAACCCAGTCAGCCCAGTCACCTGCCCTGCAGACCTGGGCACCCCCTTTCTTCCCCTCCCCTTTTTTTTTTTTTTTTTTTGAGACAGAGTCCCATTCCATCACCAGCCTGAAGTGTAGTGGTCTGATCTCGGCTCACTGCAATCTCCGCCTCCAGGTTTGAGCGACTCCCCTGCCTCAGCCTCCCTAGCAGCTGGGATTATAGGTGCACACCACCACGCCCGGCTAACTTTTTATATTTTAGTAGAGACGGGGTTTCACCATGTTGGCCAGGATGGTCTCGATCTCCTGACCTCGTGATCCGCCCCCCTCAGCCTCTGAAAGTGCTGGGCGTGAGCCACTACTCCCAGCCTTGAGACAAGATCCACCCCAGTCACCCAGGAGAGTGCAGTGGTGTGATCTTGGCTCACTGCAACCTCCACCTCCCGGGTTCAAAACGCATTCTTCACAGCCTCCTGCAGTAACTGGGTTAACAGGGCATGCCACCACGCTAATTTTGTGTTTTTGTTTGTTTTTAAGCATATACGTTTCACCCACGCTAGCTAGATGGTCTCGAACTCCTGACCTCGAGGATCCACCCACCTCAGCCTCCCAAAGTGCTGGGATTACAGGCATGAGCCACTGCACCCGGCATTCCCCTCCCTCTTGGGGAAGAAATGTCTCAATTCAGAAAGGAACGAAAAATCAGAACTTTCCCCTTTGAGAATCAAAGTCAGTTTCTCATTAGGAAAATACCCACCATTTAAGGGGAAAATCTCAAAGCAAATACGTTTTAAAGAACCCAACACTATAATCATGGTTCCTTAAGCCACTAACATTCCAGGAAAAGAATTTTCCCAGCTCTAACAACAGTAGCAGATTGACACTTACATGGGACTTCCTACATGCCAGGTAGCACATGACAAATACTGAGTCACTGAATCCTGAGGTAGGTGCTATTTTTAGCCCCATTTTACAGATGAGGAAACTAAGGCACAGAGAGATTATTTAATCTGCCCTAAGCCATAGGAAGGTATGCAGAAGCAAATGAATGTATTAGTTCCATTTTTCGGAGACATACGTGTTAAGACCCTTCTGCATTTAATTTGGTTGTTTTAAAGCTGGTGAAATGCTGTTTGGGTAAGTCACACTCATAAAACGGTGCCTTACAGGAGATTCAGAGAATTTAAAATGTAGTAGTTCATTAACAGTCAATAGTCGGCTTATTTTTTGAGACAAGAGTCTCGCTCTGTCCCCAGGCTGGAGTGCAGTGGCGTGATCTGACTCACTTCAACCCCCACCTCCCAGGTTCAAGGGATCCTCCCACCTCAGCCTCCAGAGTAGCTGGGGCTACAGGTGTGCACCACCATGCCCAGCTAATTTTTGTATTTTTTGGTACAGATGGGGTTTTACCATGTTGGCCAGGCTGGTCTCAAACTCCTGACCTCAAGCGATCCACCCGCCTCGGCCTCCCACAGTGCTGGGATTACAGGCGTGAGCCACCGCACTCGACCCAATTTTTATTTTTGAGATAAGGTCTTGATTTGCTGCCTAGACTAGAGTGCAGTGGTGCAATCATGGCTCATTGCAGCCTCAACCTCCTGGGCTCAAGTGATCCTACAACTTCAGCCTCCCAAGTAGCTAGGACTACAGGTATGTGCCACCATACCTGGAAAATTTTTTTAATGTTTTGTAGGGATGGGGTCTCACTACGTTGCCCGTGTCATATAGTTAATTTTTTATTTTACAAATGAGTACAAGCCAGAATTTTTAAAAATATAAAATGCTTTGTGAATTCTTTTTGTTAAGACCAGTTGCAAATCCAACATTGTCTGTCTTTTTCCCTTTTCTTTAATGCCCTCCTTAAGCTCTCCCAGGTAGATAATAACGCATATCTGGTTCCTTCTGCCCCAAATATAGCACCAGCCCATCCCCTCTTCTGTTCCTGAGGCCCCAGCCTACTCAGGAGTCCCTACCTGCAGCCTCCCCTTGACAGTCCATCCCTCCCAACAGAGCCCGCCTCTGCTGCCATCAAACCTTCAGTGATTCCCCTCTGCTCACAGAGGAGGGCCCTGGAGCCGGATGGGCTTCAGAATTTTCAATCTTTCAGATTTCAGAGAGGCAAATGGCTGGCGTACAGATTGTTACATAAACTCCCAGTAGGGCATGGGGGAGCACCCCATGATCAAACCCACTAATATTTCTGTAGTTAAGACCATGACACACTTAAGGCGATAAAAAAAAAAAGTCCGCAAATAGCCTCACATTAGTTCAGGATGACTGCAGCGAAATGAGTTTTTGCTGAACCTAGAAAAGAACTTTCAGCTTCTAGAGATGTTTGGATTCCTGAACAACAGATGAGGGTTCTGTGAAGCTGTATGGAGCCCAGTGTGTAGGCCGGGCTCCAGAAGCCCCTTCTGACCTGAGCCTACCCACCTCGCAGCCTCATTATCCCCCAAGGCAGATCATTTCTCAAATACACCAGGTACAGCTAACTTCTGAACACACTCAGGCCATAGAGTACAATCCAGTCTCCCCTCCAATCCACGGGCCTCAGATCTGAGCCTGCTGTGCTCAGTCCAAAGCCTTCTGTGGTTCCTACTGCCCCAGTCCCATTTTTCCTGCCACTTCTTGCCCCCACGTAAGCTCAGCCTCACCTACAACTCCTCCAGGCAGCCAACAGGCTGCCCTGACCTTGTCTCCTCTGCCCAGCATGTTCTCTGCCTCTGTTCAGCCTGAAAAATCTCTCCTGGGACCTTGAAGACCCCTCGCTCTCTGCAGGCCACCCCATAGAGCTTCCACTGCACTGTTACGATTCTGATCCCTCATCAAAGTGAGAAGCCTTCAAGGGCAGGGTTCAATAACTGGATCCTCAGCCTTGCACAGTCCAGCCTGGCACCAAGCAGAGGCTTCTGGGACTCATTTTAGTTTTTGAGGGTTTTTTTGTTGAGATGGAGTCTCGCTTTGTCCCCCAGGCTAGAGGGCAGTGGTACGATTTTGGCTCCCGGGTTCAACCGATTCTCCTGCCTTAGCCTTCCAAGTAGCTGGGATTATACGCATGCACCACCACACCCAGCTAATTTTTGTATTTTTAGTAGAGGCAGCGTTTCACCATGTTGGCCAGGCTGGTCCTCATACTCCTGACCTCAAGTGATCCACCTGCCTCAGCTCCCAGAGTGCTGGGATTACAGGCATGAACTACTGCGCCGGGCCTCACTTTGAATGAATGAATATGGACCCCAGCACTTGTTCTACCACCACTGAGTCTTTGCACAAACTACTCCTCCAGATTTTTCTGATAAGCAGGCTTCACAGAGCCCTGTGACCTCCCAGGCAGGTCCTCCTTCCCTCATCTGGAGTACCCCAGCCCCTGCCCCACTCCTCTCAGTAATCTGTTGATTCTGGGCTGGGACCACCTGTGTTTCCGCTGGCAGGCTCCGGTCTGACTCCTCTCCAGATCCCTGGCATTGCCCAGCACAGAATAAGGAGCAGGGTTGGTGTGTGTGTGGCCTCACCTTCGGGAGGGCAGCCGCCGACGCATGCGGTGACAGTCCAGCACCCACTCCTTACGCACGATGCGGCCTCCCAGGCCTAGGACCTGGCTGTACTTGGGGGTGTTGGCAAAGGCACAGCTGGTGGGGGGCAGAAGTGAGGATGTCAGTTAGGTGTGATAGGGGCAAAGGGGAATGAGAGAGACAGGGGAGACAGAGGGAGACAGAGAGAGAGGGAGAGAGATCGTGAGATCGAGGTGGGAGAAATAAAAAGAGGTTGGAGACCAAGGGAGAGATGCAAAAATCAGAGAGAAGACAAAGGCTACAGAGTGCAAGCGAGAAAGAAAGCGAGTGAGAGAGAGAGAAAGCATGCAGCATAGTGGACACAGAGAAAGCACAAGGTGGAGGAGACACAGGAAGCTGAGGGAGAAACTGTAGCGGCACAGACAGTGGGGTGCTAGCCTACATGAGATGCGTGCTGTCCTGGGTCCAGTCTGGCCGGTACTTGGCCCCAAGCTCTAGGGCCTTATCTCGCAGCTCAGAGCGGAATGGGTTCTGGAAGCCACTCAGCACCACTACCACACCCTGAAGGATCTTCCCTAGCTCCTCTGGGCCAGCTCGGGGTCGTCTGGGCTCGGTGCCTTCTCCTCGGGGCTTGCCTGTCACTGCCCCCTGTGCTGGGGCAGGGACTGGCACTGCGGCTGGGGTACGAGTGGGAGCTGGTACTGGAGAAACCAAAGAGTAGATTCAGTTACCACCACTGGGGCTCAACCCCCAGGCCCTCCTCCCTCAGACCCAGAAATCCAGGCCCCAGCCCCTCCTCCCTCAGACCCAGAAATCCAGGCCCGAGCCCCTCCTCCCTCAGACCCAGGGGTCCAGGCCGCCAGCCCCTCCTCCCTCAGACCCAGGGGTCCAGGCCCCCAGCCTCTCCTCCCTCAGACCCAGGGGTCCAGGCCCCCAGCCCCTCCTCCCTCAGACCCAGGGGTCCAGGCCCCAGCCCCTCCTCCCTCAGACCCAGGGGTCCAGGCCCCAACCTCTCCTCCCTCAGACCCAGGGGTTCAGGCCCCCAACCCCTCCTCCCTCAGACCCAGGGGCCCAGGCCCCAGTCCCTCCTCCCTCAGATTCAGGAATCCAGGCCCCCAGCCCCTCCCCCTCAGACCCAGGGGTCCAGGCCCCCAGCCCTTCCTCCCTCAGATTCAGGATAGCAGACTCCAGCCCCTCTTCCCCTAGGCCACAGGAGCACAGGCTCCTATGGGAACAAGGGATCTAGTTAGCTTACATTTAGGTCTCTTGGGAACAGATGGTGACAGCTGGGCTGGTGGTTTGCTGGGGGTCTTCTTTTCTTCTTGGTTCAAATCCAACTTCCTCTTCCCTTTGGGAGACTCCTGGGGCTGAGGGGATGGGGATGGGTTGAGGCCTCCAGCTTCTCTCCTCCTCCACCCCACCAAAGTCTGATGATTTCACCTTGGAGGTGCTGCCTATGGCCCTGGAGACTGGAGAGGCTGAGGAGGCAGCACTAGAGGCCTGGAGGGTAGCAGCTGCATAGCTGGGTCCTGCCGGGTCGCTGGCTGTGACTATGAAGGCAGAAAGTGGATTCAGGATGAGAGGGCTGAGCCCCAAGACCCTTTCACTCCCATCTATGGGACACAGAGTACTGTTCCCAAATCCCACCCATGATCCAGGAGTCCCAGCCCCCAGACCCCTCATCCCTCAGGACACAAGAGGCCAGGCCCACCTTCCTCCACCCTGAGACCCCATACAGGACTCCACTACCCTCCTCCCTCAGACCCAGGAATCTGAGCCCCAGCCCCCTCTACCCTCAAACCCACGAGTCTAGGTCTCAACCCTACTCACTCAGGACCCAGGTTGTCTGAGCTCACCTGGGGATGTCTTGTTGATCCGGCTGAAGAAGAGAGCCCCCGGCCTCAAAGAGTTGGCACTCTCATCCTCCTCCTTCACACGGAACTGGCCGAGCTTGGTCACTGTCACCTTCTAAGGTCCCGCAAGTTCAGTGTTATAGGTGGGCTGCTGGCAGGTGGGGGTGGAGAGGCAGGGAGAAGGCCATGGGGAGCAACGGGTACAGCTTACCTGGGACGGGGCCTCTGCCTCATCTTTGTCTGGGGGGCTATGAAACCGTACAAAACTCAAGCCAAAGGGGGAGTCCTGGGAAAGGAGGGGTGGGAGTCAGGGAGTCTGGCCCAAGGACAGAGGCCAGGCTCAAAGACCCTTTCACTCAGGGAAACCCCTTCCTGGCTCTTTCCCTCTCATGAACACCCATGTTGAAGGAGGGGCCCTGGTGATGGTGATGACGATTATAGGATTTAGCTGCTGTGACTGAGCCCTAACTCTGAGTCTGGCTCCAAGTCCTTTTCACACGTTAGCTCTTTGAGCAATTGGCAGAGTCTACTGGGTGTCCCAGCGAATCCACTGCCCTATGCACAAACTCCTGCCTGTGGAATGGGAGGGAGTGCTGCGTGCTGCTTCCAGAACACAGAAGTGTTCCAGGCTCTCTCCTCCTGTGCCAGCTGGATGCAGGGCCAGAAAATGGGAGAAGCCTGGGTCCCTGCATGACCTCATAAGGAGAAGCCAGCTGACAGGCTAAACACTCCCCAGGACAGTTACCTGGGCAAGAAGCACACCTTTATTGTGTGGCATCATCACATACTCCAGTCTTACTGTTACCACAGCTTTTAGCATCCCCTAACCTACAGCAACCCTATAAGGATCAGGAAATGGAGGCCCAGAGAAGGTAAGTCACTTGCCCAAGATCACAAACCTAAAAAGTGGTATAGCCAGGATGTGAACTCAGTCATCAGACTCCAGATCTCCTGATGTTAACTACTAGGCCCACTCTACTAGGCCACCTCCCTAACAAGTCAGTTCCCCTCCTCCGATTGCCCTCTGAGATGCTACAGTTCACCCTTCCTAGATTCCCTCCAGGAGATGAAACTTCTCGTTACAGGAAAGATTCCAAACCCATTTTGGGGAACGCAGGGATCCAGTCTCCCCATAATCCCAAGGGACACCAACTGTCTGCTCCTCCCGGCCCTATTGGCCCTCAATGTTGAGCAGACTCAACATTGGCCCTTATCTCCCTCCTTGCCCAGGACCAAGGACTCTGCACCCTAGGTACCTTGCTGTAGGGCTGGCTACAGACAATTTTGACCCGGTCCCAGCGCTTCTCGGCGGCTGCCCGGACCAGCTTGTCAGGTCCAAACATGCGAACACGGTTGGGGTTTGAGCCACTGCGGCTCTCAGAAGGGGACATGAAAGATGAGGTGACCAGAAGCACCTGGGGTGGGAGAAACCACAGTGAATGAGAACCAGGGCAGGTTGGCTTAGATGAGAACTTCTAGGGGCTGCAGAAAAGGGCACAGGGCCCATGTAGGGGACTAGGAGCCACTAGAATGTAGCTTGGGCCTCGATGGCTCCAGACCCTTCCTTTGTTTCTGGGCCTTGAGTCAGTCCTGCCCTGACACAGGCCCCAGAGGGATCTTTTTATCCTCCAGATGTGAGCGACCCTTATCTAAATTCTCCCATGGAGTCTTCCATATATCTGGCAATACAGCAGGCTACATGTCCTAAGGAACTTTCCCAGCAGAGAATACTTGGTAAACTGGAACAATATTCAAACACCTTTTGGAAATGTACAGGTGAGTCAGCGGAAAGGCAAGGGGAATTACTAGAGGCTGGAAATGAGAGAACAGAATCCAAAGAATCAGAGGAGCTGCACTAAGTATTAAGTGATTGTTTCTCAGCTCAACCCTACCCTCTACAACTCATCTCCGTGATCTGGGCCTACACTTGGTAAACCACGTTTCTGCTTCTCTAGCTGATCATGACCAGGCTCTGCCAAAAGGAGGAGCGAGAGAGAGAGGCTGCAAGGCTGCAGGAGGGAGGAGGGACCTGCTCCTCCTGCATTTGCAGATCCTGTGAGCATCACCCCCAGTTAAGCTTCAGCTTCTGCAGTGGTTCCTGCCTGCAGCAGCAGATGTATCCAGTTTGCAGTGTCCCGGTACCTCCAGAAACAGCCTCGTTCAGCCCCTCTCAGCAGCCGCTGGGGGAGAAAGCCCTCCTCAAATGATCTGAATTTCAGCTCCTGGGGCCCCACCTCCAAGTTTCCAAACATCTACGTTTTAACAATTCCTGCCCCTCTCTTTTGTTCCCCCAACCCTGGGAGTGGTAGCTACTCCCTGCTGATATGAAGCTTCTCCTTCATATCTTAGTCTTCCAGTAACACCTAGTTACTGGTTCTTTCTACTAAATTCTCTGTTAAAATAACTGGTGTGGTTTTAGTCTCCTGGCAGGACCCTGTCTGACCCGGCAGCACTAATGTTGGTAGTTTGTCATGGTGCTGATCTCAGGTGGCAAAAACTTGATTTTATTTATTATTTTTATTTTTTTAAGAAACAGGGTCTTTCTCTGTCACCCAGGCTAGAGTGCAGTGGTACGATCATAGCTCACTGCAGCCTCTACCTCCAGGGCTCAAGTGATTCTCCCACTTTGGCCTCTGAGTAGCTGGATCGAGAGATGCACAACACCACACCTGGCTAATTTTTTATTTTTTGTAGAGGCAGGGTCTTGCTATGTTGCCCGGGCTGGTCCTGAACTCCTAGCCTTAAACGATCCTCTCACCTCAGCCTCCCAAAGCTAAGGAATTACACGCATAAGCCACCACACCCAGCTAGAACTTGATCTTTAAGGGTTATGCACTTGGTGGTGAAAGAGAACAAGAGAGAAAACCCAGGCTCCAAGCAAGGGAGAATGGCATCTCAGAGATCCTCACCACATTGCACAGAACTGAGGACTCCCCAAAGGCAATGCCCACACTAGTTAAATGAACAGGAAATGCACCTGTGGAAAGAGTCCCTGGAAGGCCTGTCTGTCTTGGCCTTAGCTTGGGGGGACACCAAAGAAAAGGTGAAAATTCTTCTCTGGAGAACTCCTCACAAGTCTGTTCTCTCAAGGAATTTAGAGCAGAAATTCATGTTTGCAAACTGCATTGAAAAACTCAAGCTGAGGCCAGGCACGGTGGCTCACGTCTGTAATCCCAGCACTTTGGGAGGCCAAGGAAGGCAGATCTCTTGAGATTAGGAGTTCAACATGGTGAAACCCCGTCTCTACTAAAAATACAAAAATTAGCCGGGCATGGTGGCAGGCGCCTGCTGTCTCAGCTACTCGGGAGGCTGAGGCAAGAGAATTGCTTGAACCCAGGAGGCGGAGGTTGCAGTGAGCTGAGATCACACCATTGCACTCAAGCCTGGGTGACAAGAGGCCAGGAGTTCGAGACCAGCCTGGACAACATGGTGAAACCCCGTCTCTACTAAAAATACAAAAATTAGCTGGATGTGGTGGTGGGCACCTATAATCCCAGCTACTCGGGAGGCTGAGGCACAATAATTGCTTGAACCCAGGAGGTGGAGGTGATGGTGAGCCAAGATTGCGCCACTGCACTCCAGCCTGGATGACAGAGCAAGACTCTGCCAAAAAACAAAAAACAAAACAAAACAAAAAGACTGGGCATGGTGTGGCTCACGCCTGTAATCCCAGCACTTTGGGAGGCCGAGGTGGGTGGATCACGAGGTCAGGAGATCAAGACCATCCTGGCCAACATGGTGAAACCCCGTCTCCACCAAAAATACAAAAAATTAGCTGGGCGTGGTGGCGCGTGCCTGTAGTCCCAGCTACTTGGGAGGCTGAGGCAGGAGAATCACTTGAACCTGGGAGGTGGAGGTTGCAGTGAGCCAAGATTGCACCACTGCACTGCAGGCTGGTGACAGAGCGAGACTCCATGTCAAAAAAAAAAAAGATGAATGCAGCCACTTTTGGTTGGGTATATTTTGTTACTGACTTAGTCACTTAGTCTCTTTTCTAACTGACATGCTGTGAAATTTATAAAATTGAACAATAAAGCCTTTTGCTGAGAAAAACAGAACATAACCATAGCTCTTTTTGTGCACAGCTGATTGTGCAAAGGAAACAAGAAAGACAATTATACAGAAGGGAAGCTTTCTCCCTGACCTTGACTATACTTATTTAGAAAAGGCCTGATTTGGAGCTGACAGGGAAGCTGCATTTTTGGTGACTAAAAGGGGTAAAGCAAGCTGTGGTTGGCAGCTGCTATCCACATGAACCAAGATTTCCTCTGAGGGTTAGACCACTGGCTTCCTTGGCTTTAGGGCCTTGCAACTTGGGCTGAACCATGTTACCAGCTTCCCTGGTTCTCCAGCTTACAGACAGTCTATCATGGGACTTTGCAGCCTCTATAATCATGTGACCCAACTCTCGTAATCCCTTCTATCTATATCTATATCTATAAACTATTGCTTCTATCTCTCTGCAGCACCTTGACTAATACAACTACCCATTCCATCTTACTAGAAAGACAGCGAAGGTAAATAAACATTCACATACCAGATATGATAAAATTTTAGCTAAAAATGTACTTATTCTGTCTTTATCATTATAAAGTAGAATTCTGGCCAGGTACAGTTGTCCATGCCTGTAATCCCAGCACTTTGGGAGGCCAAGCCGGGCAGATTGCTTGAGCCTGGGAGTTTGAGACCAGCCTGGGCAACATGGCAAAACCCCATCTCCACTAAAAATACAAAAATTAGCCAGGTACGGTGGCAGGTGCCTGTAGTCCCAGCTACTCAGGAGGCTGAGGTGGGAGGATAACCTGAGCCTGGGGAGGTTGAGGCTACAGTGAGCCATGATCATGCCACTGGACTCCAGCCTGGGTGACAGAGTGAGACCCTGACTTAAAAAAAATAAGAAATAATAAAGTAGAATTTTGGCCGGGCGCGGTGGCTCAAACCTGTAATCCCAGCACTTTGGGAGGCCAAGGCAGGTGGATCACGAGGTCAGGAGATCGAGACCATCCCTGGCTAACATGGTGAAACCCCATCTCTACTAAAAATACAAAAAACTAGCCGGGCGTGGTGGCGGGCGCCTGTAGTCCCAGCTACTCGGAGGCTGAGGCAGGAGAATGGCGTGAACCCAGGAGGCGGAGCTTGCAGTGAGCTGAGATCGCGCCACTACACCCCAGCCTGGGCGACACAGCGAGACTCCGTCTCAAAAAAAAAAAGTAGAATTTTGATCTAAATCCATTTGCCAAAAGAACACATAACCTTTTTTTTTTTTTTTTGCGACCGTCTCAGTTTGTCATCCAGGCTGAAGTGCAGTGGCATGCTCATAGCTCACTGCAGCCTCCACCTCCAGGGGTCAAGGGACCCTCCCACCTTAGCCTTCTGAGTAGCTGGGATTACTAGTATGCACCACCATGCCTGGCTAATGTTTTTATTTTTGGGACAGACAGGGTCTTGCCTTGATGCCCAGACTGGTCTTGAACTCCTGATTTCAAGTGATCCTCCCGCTTTGGCCTCCCAAAGCACTGGGATAACAGGCATGAGCCACTGCACCCGGTCAGAAGCTTCATTTGTTAAGATGTACCTTGTAGAGCAGAAAAAGCACTTGATAAGATTCAATACACATTCATGAAAAAAAAAAAAAGCTCTCAACAAACCAGAAATAGAAAAGAATTTTCTCAACCTAACAAAGGACATCTATAAAAAACAAACAACCTATAGCTAACACCATATTTAATGGTGAAGGACTCAACGCCTTCCCCCTAAGATCAGGAACAAAGCGAGGATATCCACTTCCACTACTTCTATTCAACATTGCACTAGTCAGTGTGACAAGGTGAGAAAAAGAAAAAAGAAAACTATCTTTTTTCACAGATGACGTGATTGTCTATGCAGAAAATCCCAAGAGATCTAGACAAACTACAAGGTTTAGTAAGTGAAGGTCACAAGATGAGAAGTCAATATGCAAAATCAACTGTATATTACACATCATTTCTGTGGTATTCTGGCCAAAGTGTGCAACCTAAATTAATCACAAGGAAACATCATATATTTTGTACAGTAAGTGATATCTGACAAAATCACTGACCTCTACTCTTCAAAAACATCAAAGGCACACACCCAAAGTCACAGGAGTCTTCATTCCTTCCGTTCTCCCTCCCTCCCTCCTTCCCTTTTATGTTTTTTTTTTTTTTTTTTTGAGACGGAGTCTCGCTCTGTCGCCCAGGCTGGAGTGCAGTAGCCGGATCTCAGCTCACTGCAAGCTCCGCCTCCCGGGTTCACGCCATTCTCCGGCCTCAGCCTCCCGAGTAGCTGGGACTACAGGCTCCCGCCACCTCGCCCGGCTAGTTTTTTATATTTCTTAATAGAGACGGGGTTTCACCGTGTGAGAGGCTGGTCGTGAACTGCTGACCTCAGGTGATTCACCCACCCCGGCCTCCCAAAGTGCTGGGATTATAGGCGTGCGCCACCCACGCCCAGCTTCTTTCTTTCTGTGACAGCGTTTTGACGTTGTTACCCAGGCTGGTCTCAAACTCCTGAGGTCAAGTGATCCACCCGCAGTGGCCTCCCAAAGTGCTAGGATTACAGGCATGAGCCACCACACCAGGCCTTCTTTTTATTTTTTAATAGAGACGGGGTCTCAGTATGTTGCCCAGGCTGGTCCCTAACTCCTGGGCTCAAGTGATCCTCCTACCTCGGCTTCTTAAAGTTCTCGGATTACAGGCGTGAGCCACTGTGCCTGGCTGTCACAGGAACTCTTTTTAATGAATGGAAACCAAGGAGATGTGACAAATCAACGCAATGCGTGATTCTGCATTTTCTTTTGCTGTAAATAACATTATCGGGGCAATGAAGAAAATGTGAAGAAAGTCTGAGATCAGATGATATAGCACTGTATCAATGTTAATTTCCTAACTTTGTAATTGCACTGTAGTCAAGTAAGAAATGTCTCAGCTTTCAGGAAATACTCACTGGAGTATTCAGGGATAAAGGGGCATCATGCACATAATTTACGCTCAGTGCAGAAAAAAAATATGTACATATTTGTTACCTTTGGGGAATATGAATGAAGAGTATATGGAGGCCGAGGCAGGCAGACTGCTTGAGCTCAGGAATTTGAGACAAGCCTGGGCCACGTGGCAAAACCCCATCTCTACAAAAATACAAAAATCAGCTGGGCATGGTGGTGCAAGCCTGTAGTCCCAGCTACTTGAGGGGCTGTGGCAGGAAAATCACTTGAACCTGGGAGGCTGCAGTGAGCTGAGATCGTGCCACTGCACTCCAGCCTGGGTGACAAAGTGAGATCTCGTTTCAAAAAACAAAAGAGTAGGCCAGATACATACAGTGGCTCACATGTGTAATCCTAGCACTTTGGGAGACCGCAGCAGGTGGATCACTTGACCTCAGGAGTTCAAGACCAGCCTGGGCAACATAGTGAAACCCCATTTCTACAAAATATATTTAAAAATTAGCTGGGCATGGTGACTCCCACTAGCTACTTGGGGGGCTGAGGCGAGAGGATCACTTGAGCCCAGGAGGCAGAGGTTGCAGTGGGCTGAGATCATCCCACTGTACTCCAACCTGAGCAACAGAGTGAGACCCCCATCTCAAATAAATAAATAAACAAACAAACAAATAAAATGAAATATATGGTTTAAAAAAGAGACAGTTTGGCATTGGCATAAAGAAAAATACACATATCAATGGAACAGAGAAGAGAGTATAGAAATAAACCCACACATATTGTCAATTAATTCTCAACAAGGAGTCAAAATTATTCAATGAGAAAAGAGAAGTCTTTTTTTTTTTTTAAGTATTTTCAGTCAGGTGCAGTGGCTCAGGCCTGTAATCCCAGTACTTTGGGATGCCGAGGTGGGAGGATCACTTCAAGCTCAGGAGTTCAAGACCAGCCAGGCAATGTAGGGAAACCCCATCTCTACAAAAATTTTTTTTTTGTTTTGAGATGGAGTCTCGTTCTGTCACCCAGGCTGGAGTGCAGTGGCGTGATCTCGGCTCACTGCAAGCTCCGCCTCCCGGGTTCATGCCATTCTCCTGCCTCAGCCTCCCCAGTAGCTGGGACTACAGGCGCCCACCACCACGCCTGGCTAATTTTTTGTATTTTCAGTAGAGACAGGGTTTCACTGTGTTAGCCAGGATGGTCTCGATCTCCTGACCTTGTGATCCGCCCGCCTCGGCCTTCCAAAGTGCTGGGATTACAGGCGTGAGCCACCACGCCTGGCCAAATTTTTTAAAAAAATTAGCCGGGCATGGTGGCTCACACCTATAGTCTCAGCTACTCAGGAGGCTGGGGCTGGAGAATCCCTTGAGCCTGGGAAATGGAGGTTGCAGTGAGCCAAGATCATATCACTGTACTCCAGCCTGAGCAACAGAGTGAGACTCTGTCTCAAAATAAATAAAATAAATCAGCATTGTCAACAAACATATAAAAAAGATACAGAAAAGGGCCAAGCATAAGGGTCTTTATAAGAAAGGAAGGCTGGGTGTAGTGGCTCATGCCTATAATCCCAGCACTTTGGGAGGCTGGAGTGGGTGGATCGCTTGAGCCCAGGAGTTTGAGACCAGCCTGGGCAACACAGTGAAACCCTGTCTCTACAGAAAATAACAAAAGTTAGCCAGGAGTGGTGGTGTGCACCTGTAGCCCCAGCTACTTGGGAGGCTGAGATGGGAGAATCACTTGAACCTTGGAGGCAAAAGTTGCATTGAGCTGAGATCATGCCACTGTACTCCAGCCTGGGCAACGGAAATGAAATCCTGTCTCAAAAATAAAAGAAGTAAAAGAAAGATGGGCGCAGTGGCTCACGCCTGTAATCCCAGCACTTTAGGAGGCTGAGGAGGGCAGATCAGGAGGTCAGGAGTTCGAGACCAGCCTGGCCAATATGGTGAAACCCCGTCTCTACTAAAAATACAAAAAAAAAAGTTAGCAGGGCATGGTGACAGGCACCTGTAGTCCCAGCAACTCAGGAGGCTGAGGTAGAAGAATCACTTGAACCCGGGAGGCAGAGGTTGCAGTAAGCCGAGATTGCGCCACTGCACTCACTCCAGACTGGGCGACAGAGTGAGACTCTGTCTCAAAAAAAAAAAAAAGAAAAAAAAAGAAGGCAAGAGAGTTAGAGTTGGAGAAGTGACAATGGAAATGGAAGCAGGCATTAGAGGGACAGGAGTGCTGGCTTTGATGAAGGAAGGGCCACAAGCTGAGGAGGGCAGATGGACTCTAGAAGCTGAAATAGGCAAGGAAATGGATTCTCCCCTAGAGCCTCCAGAAGGAACACGGCTCTGCCCACACCTCGATTTTAGCCCAGTAAGAGTGATTTTAGACTTCTGACCTCCAGAATAGTCAGATAATACATTTGTGTCACTTTAAGCCATGATCCAAACTTGCTCTCTTCCCTGATGTGCAGTTTACCGCCCCGTGTCTGCCTTCTGTCTCCTCCGTACACTGGTGATCCTCCAGAGGGCAGCAATCAGGTGTGACTCACATCTGCCCCATGTCTTCCCAGCCCCAGCCCCTGGGGGAGACGGTGATGCAGGCATGAGGGGCAGAGGTCAGTATGGGATCCATCTCATAGCCCTGCTTACCTCATAGTCTTGCTCCCCAGCGCCTCCAGCTGAACTGCCCACCAGCACCTCCACGAAAGCTGAGCCATCATTCCCAATGTCCACACTGTGTATCTGCTCCTCCTTCTCCAACTGTGGGCAGAGAGAGAAGCCACTGTCAGTGCCTGCTCTGCCCCTGGGCTCACTGTGGGACCTCAGGATGAATTTCCTTTGGATCACCATGTCCCTGTAACGTCAACTCTGTGAGGGAGCACACCAGGGTTGACTGGTGCCATGAGTCCCCTCCACGCAGCATAGGGTATGGCATGGAGCAGGAATTGACAAAACAGTCACTGAATGAATGCACACGCCCCCACCCCACACATACCTGCTTCCCTGACCTCTCCAGACTCCACCACGTCAGCCTATCACACGCCACCATGGAGCTCTCCTTGGTAAGCACTTGTCAGAGTTATAACTTTATTCAAATCATCATGCAGACAAACAGCACATGTCACCCCTCACCCACAATTGCAGAGGACTCCAGGAAACCTCCCTGAGAGCAGGGGCTTTGTCCCATCTTGCTCACCACTAGTTCCTGGGTTTGAATCCCAGCTCTGCTGCACACTAGCTGTACGATCATGCCAGTTAACCTTTTGGAGCCTCAGTTTTCTCACCTGTAAAATGGGAATGACCACCATATCTAGGATCATGCACATAAATAATGGCCACAGGGCATGGTGAGGAGTAGGCAATTAACCACTGTCAGTCAGGAGGTATTATTAGTCAGTGCTTGACAACTCTTTGTTGAAAGAAGAAAAGAGCTACCTATAGGAGGCCTCATCTCAAAGGATCTGCCATTCCGGTCTGACAGATGAAGATGCAGAAAGTCATGTGGGCCATGTGGGCATGGGAGGCAGTTAGGTTGAGGCAAGTGTCCTACCTTCCAGTTTGGGGCTCTTTTATTAGGATCCTAGAATGACACATTATTGCAACTCTCAAAGTTACCTAGGCCAGGTGCAGTGGCTCAAGCCTGTAATTTCAGTACTATGGGAGGCCAAGGCAGTGGATCACTTGAGGCCAGCCTGGCCAACATGGCAAAACCCTTCTCTACTAAAAATATAAAAATTAGCCGGGCATGGTGACGCATGCCTGTAGTCCCAGTTCTTCAAGAGGCTGAGGCGTGAGAATCTCTTGAACCTGGGAGGCAGAGGTTGCAGTAAGCAGAGATCGTGCCACTGCACTCCAGCGAGACTCTGTCTCAAAAAACAAAACAAAACAAAAAACAAGGTACTTAGTCCACCACCCTACACTGCCCTCTCCTCCCACCCGTGATGATGACAGATGCTCCAATCTGCTCTGTTGCCTCCCTGTCAGATCATCTAGACATCATCTGCACACTGCTATCAACAGGAACACCATCGTATGGGAGGAAGGAGCCTGGACTTGGGGTGAGGTAGGCCTGGGCTCAAATACAGCAATGCCATTTCCAACCTATACAACCTTGGGTGACCTAGTCAACGTCTCTGTGAGGCAGTTTCCTCACGTGCAAAAAGGGAAGATGGTCATAACAACCCTCCTTCCTTGGCCAGGCACAGTGGCTCACATCTGTATAAGCAGCACTTTGGAAGGCTGAGGTGGGAGGATCACTTGAGGTCGAGAGTTCAAGACCAGCCTGGGCAACATAGCCAGACCTTGTCTCTACAAAAAATACAAAAATTAGCCAGGCATGGTGGCATATACCTGTGGTCCCAGCTACTCAGGAGGCTGAGGCGGGAGGATCACTTGAGCCAGGGAAGGTCAAGGCTGCAGTGAGTCGTGCTCGTATCACTGTACTCTGGGCGACAGAGTGATGAGACCTTGTCTCCAAAAAAAAACTTACCCTCCCTCTGAAGTAAGTTGAGATGACACACAGAGTTAACAACTATAACCACAACTGCGGCCAACATCCGAGTGCACTCAGTGCTCCTGGTATGCCAGACTCTTGCTAATAATACATGTATCTACTCTCCTGCAACGGCTCTGCCAGGCAGTTGCTAAAATTATCTCCATCTTACACATGAGCAAACGGAGGCAGGAAGTGATTATGTAACTTCACAGCTGGTGGGTGGCAAAGCCGGACCGGAACCCAGAAAGGCTGGCGACAGTCCATGCGTGCTCCTCCATCACACCACTAACGTGCTGGAGAAGGAAGATGGTGCTGGAGGAAGGGCCTGCCTAAGGCTGAAGCCGGCAGACCTCCTGCTGACTCCCCTGCCTCCACCGCCACTCCCAGCCCTGGGCCCTGGGCAGTGTACAGTGCTGCCTGGGCTCATGAGAAGTCCCAGTCTGGGCCGGGTGCGGTGGCTCACACTTGTAATCCCAGCACTTTGGGAGGCTGAGACAGGTGAATCGCTTGAGGTCAGGAGTTTGAGACTAGCCTGGCCAACATGGTGAAACCCCGTCTCTACTAAAAATACAAAAATTAAAATTAGCAGGGCATGGTGGTGAGCCTGTAATCCCAGCTACTGGGGAGGCTGAGGCAGGAGAATCACTTGAACCCGGGAGGCGGAGGTTGCAGTGAGCCGAGATTGTGCCACTGCACTCCAGCTTGGGCAATGGAGCGACACTCTTGTCTCAAAACAAAACAAAACAACAACAACAACAAAAAAAACAAAACAAAACAAAAAAAACACACACACACAAAAAAAAACAAGAAGCCCCAGTCTGACTGCTTAGCCTCTGGCCAGGCTTTGTGACTCTTGACCAGCCACAACAGCCTCCTTTCTGTGCCAAGAACAGTCTGGCTCCTTCCCACCTCAGGGCATCTGCACCTGCCAATCCCCCTGTCTGGACCACTTTTCTCTCAAACATACCCATAGCTGGGTAAAAGTTTACCTTCTGTGCTTCAGGTGCCCACTCAGATGTCACTTCAGACCATAAGTAGCCTACCTCGCCCCCTACCCGGTGCCACTCTCTATCTCCCTACCCGACTTTACTTTTCTTCATGTTTACTGCCTGGTGTTACACAGTTACATCTTTTTTGTTTGTATTTGTCTAGCATCTGTCTCTCCCGCTAGACTTTTAAGCTCCACGAGAGCAAGGACAATGTCTGAGTTGCTCCCTCCTGCGTCCCCAAGGCCAAGAACAGTGTCTGGTCCTTCCCAGCTCTGCTGATTTCCTGCTGTGTGATCCTGGAGCAAATGGTTTCACTTCACCCCTTGTGCCTCAGTTTCTGAACCTGTGAAATGGGGACAGTAAAAACGCCTACCTCATAAAGTTGTTGATAACATTCAAATTCATACCAAGAATGAGAAATAACATACCAAGTGCCTGGAATACTGCCTGGCACAGAGCAAACACTATATAAATGTCAGCTGTGAATATCATTAACACAGCAGGCCTCTAGTGCATTCCCAGTGGATGGACAGACAGACGCAGAAGAGGCCCCCAGCGACCGTTTGCAGAAGCTACTACTCAAGAGTTACTAAGCTGTAACTCTGGCTCTGTCCTCCCTTACCAGGTGGCCCTGTTGAACCCCTTCTCTGATGCTTGCTTGGGTGTCCCATCTGTCACAAGTGGATCATCATGGCTAACATTTTCAGATTCTCACCATGTGCCAAGTGCTTGGTGTATGAGTTTCCTGTTACTGTTGTACAAATTAGCAGAAACTTCGTGGCTAAAAACAACACAAATTTGGCCAGGCGCAGTGGCTCACGCCTGTAATCCCAAAACTTTGGGAGACCGAGGCGGGCGGATCACCTGAGGTCGGGAGTGCGAGACCAGTCTGACCAACATGCAGAAACTCCGTCTCTATTAAAAATACAAAATTAGCCAGGCGTGGTGGCCCATGCCTGTAATCCCAGCTACTCGGGAGGCTGAGGCAGGAGAACTGCTTAAAACTGGGGGGCGGAGGTTGCAGTGAGCTGAGATCGCACTACTGTATTCCAGCCTGGGCAAGAGGAGCGAAACTCCATCCCCCCTCAAAAAAAAAAACCCATAAATTTGTTATCTTATAGATCTGGAGGTCAAAAGTCTGAAACTGGGCCTTACAGAGCTAAAATCTAGATGCGGCAGGGCTGCGTTCCTTCCTTCCGAGAGCACTAGAGGAGAATATGTCTCCTTGCATGTTCAGCTTCTCGAGGCCACCTGCCTTCCTTGGCTCACAGTCCCTTCCTCGTCTTCAAAGCCGCTGAAAGCGCTGGCATCACTCCAGGCTCTGCTTGCATCTTCACAGCTCTGGTTCCAGCACTCTTGCCTCCCTCTTTCCCTTATAAGGCTTCCGGGGGTTACATGAGGTCCACTGGATAACCCAGGGCACTCTCCCCATCTCAAGATCCTTAATTTAATCAAACCCACAAAGCTCCTTTGGTCATTAAAATATTTCCAGGTTCTGGGGACGAGGACATGAACATCTTTTGAGCGCCACCGTTCTGTCCACCACACTTGGCTAAGCATGCACCAGGCATCACTGAAGCCTCAAAACCACTTTAAGTAGAAGGGTCTGTTACGACTCCAGTTTCACAGATGGGGAAACTGAGGCTCAGACAGGTTAAATCAATAGCTTACATGGCACACAAGCTAATAACTAGCAGAGTACTTCGGACCCAACTGCCTGACTGCAAAGCACTGCCCAATGCCACCACTGTTCTCAACTCCTTTCCTTCCATCCCTGAGTCAAACTCAACATCTTTACCTCTCCCACAATATTAAGCACAGCTCCTAAATCTGGTAGGATGGAGATGCTTTTATTTTAAATGAATGATTCCTACTGCATATATAACTATTTTTACTTTAAACACGCACAGGCACTCCCTGACATTTCTTCTTCATATATAAAAAAACTACTGGCTAGGAGCAGTGGCTCACGCCTATAATCCCAGCACTGTGGGAGGTGGAGGCGGGAGAATCACTTGAGGCCACGAGTTCAAGACCAGCCTGGCCAACATAGCAAAACCCTGTCTCTACCAAAAATACAAAAAGTTAGCTGGCTGTGGTGACACACACCTTGATAGTCGCAGCTACTCAGGAGGCATGAGAATTACTTGAACCTGGGAGGTGGAGGTTGCAGTGAGTTGAGATGAGCCACTATACACCAGCCTGGGCAGGTGACAGAGTGAGACTCTGTCTCAAGAGAAAAAACAACAGGCTGGGCACGGAGGCTCACACCTGTAATCTCAGCACTTTGGGAAGCCAAGGCAGGCAGATCACTTGAGGCCAGGAGTTCGAGACCAGCATGACCAATATGGTAAAACTCTTTTTCTACTAAAAATATAAAAATTCTCCAGGCATGGCCGGGTACAATGGTTCACGCCTGTAATCCCAGCACTTTGGGAGGCTGAGGCGGATGCATCACCTGAGGTCAGGAGTTCGAGACCAGACTGGCCAACATGGAGAAATCTCGTCTCTACTAAAAATACAAAAAGTAGCTGGACGTAGTGGTGCACACCTGTAGTCCCAGCTACTTGGGAGGCTGAGGCAGGAGAATCTCTTAAACCCAGGAGGTGGAGTTGCAGTGAGCCGAGATTGCACCATTGCACTCCAGCCTGGCCAACAAGTGAAACTCCGTCTCAAAAAATAAAAAAATAAAAAAATAAAAATTAGTCAGGCGTGGTGGTGTGCACCTGCAATCCCAGCTACTCAGGAGGTTGGGTGACACAGCGAGACTCTGTCTCAAAAAAAAAAAAAGTAAAAAAATACTTTTAAAAATTCTGATAAAAATGTTTATACATAGAGGCTGTGGGTGGTAGCTTATGCCTGTAATCCCAACACTTTGGGAGGCCGAGGCAGGTGGCTCACTTGAGCCAGGAGTTCAAGACCAACCTGGGCAACACGGTGAAATCCTGTCTCTACTAAAAACAGAAAAATTAGTTGGGCATGGTGGCATGCGCGTATAGTCCCAGTTACTCAGGAGGCTGAGGCAGAAGAATCACTTGAACCTGGAAGGCAGAAGTTGCAGCGAGCCGAGATCATGCCACTGCACTCCAGCCTGGGCGACAGAGCGGACTCCATCAGAAAAAAAAAAAAAAAAAAAAGTGGCTGGGCACAGTGGCTCATGCCTGTAATCCCAGCACTCTGGGAGGCTGAAGAGGGTGGATCATGAGGTCAGGAGTTCAAGACCAGCCTGGCCAAGATGGTGAAACCCCTTCTCTATTAAAAATACAAAAATTAGCCAGGCGTGGTGGCGGGTGCCTGTAATCCCAGCTACTTGGGAGAGTGAGGCAGAAGAATTGCTTGAACACAGGAAATGGAGGTTGCAGTGAGCCGAGATTGCACCACTGCACTCCAGCCTGGGCAACAGAGCAAGACTCAATCTCGAAAAAAAAAAAAAGTTTATATACACACGGAAACAACCCAATACATGTCTATCAATTGATGAATGGATAAACATTGTACAATATATTTATGGAATATCATTCAGCTATTAAAAACAATGAAGTTGTGATATATGCCACAACATGGATGAACCTCAGAAACATTATGCAAAGTGTAACAAGGTTAAGTGTAAAAGACCACATATACATTTATAAGTCCAGAATAAGCAAATCCAGAGAAGCAGAAAGTAGATCAGTGGTTGCCAAGGGCAACAATGGGGAGAGAATAAGAAGTGACTGCTAATGGTTATGTGGTTTCTTTTTGGAGTGATGAAAATATTCTGAATTAGAGAATGGAGATGGTTGAAGAACATTGTCAATAAGCTGGAAAAAAAAAAAAAAAAACCCTGAAATGTGCACTTTATTTATTTATTTATTTTTGCTTTTTGTTGAGACAGAGTCTCGCTCTGTTGCCTAGGCTAGAGTGCAGCAGTGCGATCTCAGCTCACTGCAACCTCTGCCTTCCGGTTCAAGGGATTCTCTTGCCTCAGCCTCCCGAATAGCTGGGACTACAGGCACGCACCACCACCCCCGGCTACTTTTTGTATTTTCAGTAGAGACGGAGTTTCATCATGTTGGCCAGGCTGGTCTTGAACCCCTGACCTCAAGCAATCCACCTGTCTCAGCCTCCCAAAGTGCTGGGATTATACAGGTGTGAGCCACCACATCTGGCTGAAATGTGCACTTTAAATGGTTAAAACAGTAAATTTTATGTGAATTTTATCTCAAAATAAGACATGAGTGCTCAGTATGTATCAGCTGTGAGGATAAGGACACAAGATGACTATCATCTGTGGCCTGGGTTCATGTGCATGCACCTTTCTCAGGGAGACACGGTTCATGATATGAACTGTTCCTGAAACAAACATGGCACAGGAGGGCAAAGTTCCTGAGAGATATATTGCTAAAAAATTGTTCCACGTTGATGAAATGCAATCTTTTTTTTTTTTTTTTTTTTTGAGACAGAGTCTTGCTTTGTCACCCAGGCTAGAGTACAGTGGCACGATCTCGGCTCTCTGCAACCTCCACCTCCTGGGTTCAAACAATTCTCCTGCCTCAGCCTCCCGAGTAGCTGGGATTACAGGCGCCCGTCACCGGACCTGTCTAACTTTTACATTTTTAGTAGAGACAGGGTTCCACCATCTTGGCCAGGTTGGTCTTGAACTCCTGACCTTGTGATCCACCTGCCTCAGCCTTCCAAAGTGCTGGGATTACAGGCGTGAGCCACTGCGCCCAGCCATGAAATGCAATCTTATGCATCATTTAAAAGGATAAGGTAGGCCGCACACGGTGGCTGACACCTGTAATCCCAGCACTTTGGGAGGCCAAGGCAGGAGGATCACTTGAGGTCAGGAAGTCAAGACCAGCCTGGCCAACACAGGGAAACCTCATCTCTACCAAAAATACAAAAAGTAGCCAAGCCTGGTGGCATGTGCACCACTGCACTCCAGCCTGGGCGACAGAGCAAGATTCTGTCTCAAAATAAATGAATGAATGAATGAATGAATGAATGAGGTAGAAATTTATGCAGTGTGCATCTCCAAAATACACTGTTACTTCAAAAACACACACAAGGGAACAGTGTATATACCATGCATTTTTTAAAACGGGATGGAGGGGGTAGGTATATATGCTTGTATGTGTACAGAATGACCCAGGAAGACCACCCAAAAAAACTGCTAATGCTGGTTGCATCAGGAGAGAAGAATGAGGGAGCAGGAGTTGGAAAGGAAGCAGGGAGGGATGGAAAGGGTGAGGGGAGATTTTCTTTTTAGTGTATACCCTTTTGCCCCTTTTGAATTTCGCACTATATGCATATAATACCCATTCAGAAAGCAAATATAATAAAATCACAATGGCCAGGTCTTGTGGTTCTCTCTGTAATCCCTGTAATCCCAGCTATGCAGGAAGCTGCCTTCAAAAAGCTCAAAAAAAAAAAAAAAAAAAAAAAACAAATTAGTTGGGTGTGGTGGTGTGCACCTATAGTCCCAGCTACTCAGGAGACCAAGTTGGGGGATCACTTGAGATCAACAGTTCAAGACCAGCCTTGGCAACATAGTGAGACTCCATTTAAAAAAACAATCAAATATAAATAAATAAAACCATAATGTTATCTCAATACAACCGAATACTATACAGAAATGACAATAGGCCAGGCGCAGTGGCTCATGTCTGTAATCCCAAGGATTTAAGAAGCTGAGGCAGGAGGAATGCTTGAGCCCAGGAGTTCAAGACCAGCCTAGACAATACAGTGAGACCCCATCTCTGCAAAACAAGACAAAAATTAGCCTGGAGAAGTGGCACATGCCTGTCGTCCCAGCTATTCAGGAGGCTAAGGTGGGAGGACCGCTTGAGCCCGGGAGGTTGAGCCTGCAGTGAGCTGAGATGGTGACACTGCACTCCAGCCTAGGTGACAGAGTGAGCCCCTATCTCAAAAAAAAAAAAAAAAAAAAAAGACAATAGGAGTTGGGCACGGTGGCTCATGCCTGTAATCCCAGTGCTTTGGGAGGCTGAGGCAGGTGGATCACCAGAGGTCAGGAGTTCGAGACCAGCCTGACCAACATGGTGAAAACCTGTCTCTACTAAACACAAAAAATTAGCCGGGCGTGGTGCTGCATGCCTGTGATCCCAGCTACTTAGGAGGCTGAGGCAAGATAATCACTTGAACCTGGGAGGCGGAGGTTGCAGTGAGCTGAGATTGTGCCATTGCACTCCAGCCAGGACAACAAGAGTGAAACTCCATCTCAGAGACAGAAAAAACAAACAAACAAACAAAAAAAATCACAATAAACCATCTGCAGCTACACTCAACGACATAGATGAAATGAACAAACATAACAAGGGAACCTGGACAAGAAAAGTTTATACCACACGATTCCATTTTGTACGCAATTCAAAATCAGGCAAAATGAATCCATGCTGTTAACAATCAGGACAGTGGTCACCCTTGCAGGGGTACTGACAGGAAGAACCTGAGGGAACTGCTGGGGGCTAGGCATGTTCTGTGGCTCTGTGCTGCATCTGGGTGTGGAGTAGACAGGGCTGCAGTTTGCGAAGAGTCACTGAGCTCTATGCTTACTTACACCTTCACTTCACTCTATGTATGTTACACGTCAAAAAACAGTAAAAACAAATTTAAAACACCACAGTGGCAAACTGAATGACTAGAAAACCAATGACAATCAAAAATGACCATAGGCCCTACTGCTGATGAACATTTCTTCTAAAAATGACACACCTCCAGTGACACACAGGAGTTATATCTGGGTCTTATCCAAGCCACCCCTCCAGCCCAGGAGTAGTTAGCAAAGAGGTTGGCATTTCCCTCTGGGAGCAGGTGATGAGCTGGCAACAGAGCCTTCTGTGGCTACTGCAAACAATCAGGTGTGTGGGGCTGTCATAAGCAGATGGCTAAGCCCCATGTGGTAAGATCCAGATGTTGCGTAATAATGATTAGAGGAGAAAATGCAGGGTAGTAGAAGAACCCACAGATGTGGCCAGGTGCAATGGCACATGCCTGTAATGCCAGGACTTTGGGAGGCCAAGGCAGGAGGACTGCTTGAGCCCACGAGTCCGAGACCAGCCTGGGTAACACAGTGAGATCCCATCTCTACGAAAAATTTTTTAAATTAGCTGGGCCTGGTGGCACGCACCTGTAGTCCCAGCTATTCATGAGGCTGAGGTGGGAGGATTGCCGGAGCCCAGGAGGTTGAGGCTACAGTGAGCCATGACTTTGCAACTGCACTCCAACCTGGGCAAGAGAGTGAGACCTGTCTCAAAACATAACAAAACAACCCAAAGATAAGGCTGCTGCCTTGGTGGCCAGAAATTTCTGCCTTATCAGTTACGTCAAAATAATCAAAACTATCATTTGATGAATCCAGAGTAACCCCACATATTAGTCATTGACAGATGCAAGCAGTCATTCTAAAGAGTCTCTGATGTGGAATAAGTTACCAAAATAACTGTTGCAATGCTGGTCTCCCACTCCTGTGTGTGGCCCCTGCAGTTGATGGTCAACATGGAGCCAGCAGGATCCTGTGAAGGCCTAAGGCAGATCCTGTCCCTCCTGTGCTCGGAGCCCTCCAGTGGCTCCTATCTCACCCGGAGTAAAAGCTCAAGTCTTTTCAATGGCTTTCCAGGCCTTAAGTGGTTTTTTAGGGGCTCCCAGTCCCACCCTGTTACCTCATCTCCTACCTCTCTCCCCCTGGCTGACTCCACCCCAGCCACACTGGCCTCTTTGCTGTCACAAGCCAGCTTCAGAGTCTTTTCCCTAGATACATACATAGCTCGTGTTGCTCAAATGTCCCCTTTTCAGGGAGGCCTTCCCCGATCCTATTATTTAAATAAAAATCCTTGCCATGCTCCAGCTCCAGCTGGGGCACTCTCATTCCCCTTCCTTCAGTTCCTCCATAGCACTCATCATCCAACATATGTTTTACTGACTCATTTGTCAGTCTTTCCCTACTAACGTGAAAGCTCCACAAGACTTTTGTTTTTAAGAGACAGCATCTTGCTCTGTTGCCCAGGCTGGAGTGCAGTGGTGCCATCATAGCTCACTACAGCCTTGATCTTCCAGGCTCAAGTGATCCTCTCGCCTCAGCCTCCGGAGTAGCTGGGACCACAGGCATGGGCCACCACGCTTGACAAATTTTTGTATTTTTAGTAGAGATGAGGTTTCCCTGTGTTGCCCAAGCTGATCTCGAACTGCTGGGCTCAATGACCCTTCACCTTGGCCTCCCAAAGTGCTGGGATTATAGGCGTGAGCTGCTGCACCCCACTGAGAGTGAATATTTTTTGTCTTCTGCTATGTACTGCTATATTAAAACAGTGCTTGGCCTACAGAAAGCACTTAATAAATACTTGACTAAATAAATGAGTGAATGAACAAATAAATCCATCATCTACCCCCGAGTCTATAGGTTCTTTCCCTGCACTGACAACTTCCACATTCTGTCTCCAGCTCCACATGTGATCCCTAACTGCCTCCTGGATGCCACCCCTTGACTATCCCAAAGTCACATCAAACCTGGACATCCCAATTGAAACACATCACCTTCCCAAGCTGCTCCCTCTGGGGTCTACCATGTTGGTGACAGCTGCAATACTCCCTCAGTCTCTCCCAGGCCAGGGACAGATTCTGTCTCTTCTGCCTCCAGTCACTCTGTTTCCACAGCAACTGGGGTAACAGAATGAAATGTGATTTCGCTGGAGTCACCTGATCATAAGAGAGCCCAGCGGAATCATCACCCAGTAAGTAATAAAAACACGAATCCCTCCCTCTACACAAACACCTACTTGTTGACAGAGCACTTGTACAGACATTATGTCACCGAATTTTCACAACTCCGGCTTGGATGTCATTATTCCCAGACATGAGAAAACAGGTTAGAGAAATGAAACAATTTGCTTGAGGTCACCGAGTAAGAGGAAGAGCTGGGGGCTTGCATCTAGGTCCTAAGACTAAAACTGTCAGCAACCTGTACCTATCACAGTTTAAACGACTGAGGTCGGGTACAGTGGCTCACGCCTGTAATCTCAACATTTTGGGAGGCCAAGGTGGGTGGATCACTTAAATTAGCATTTGGTGCTAATTTGCCTTGAACTCCCGAGGTCAGGAGTTCAAGACCAGCCTAGCCAACATGGCGAAACCCAGTCTCTACTATAAATACAAAAATTAGCCAGGCATGGTGGCACATGCCTGTAAATTCCAGCTACTCAGAAGGCTGAGGCATGAGAATCACTTGAACCTGGGAAGTGGAGGCCATTAGTTGACAGGTGCTAAACATTGACATCAATTGGGATGGACTAGATGATGTTACAGTAACAAAGGAGTCCCTAATCTCAGTGGTTTGAAACCACAAAGTTGTATTAACTTACACTGTAATAATGCTGTGTAACAAATCATCCTAAAACTGAGACTTTTTGTTTGTTTGTTTTTGAGACAGAGTCTCACTCTGTCTCCCAGGCTGGAGTGCAGTGAAACCATCACAGTTCACTGCATCCTCAACCTTATGGGCTCAATCGATCCTCCCCACTCAGCCTCCCTAGTAGCTGGGACTACAGGCATGCGCCACCACGCCCAGCTATTTCTCGTATTTTTTTGTAGAGATAGGGTTTCCCCATGTTACCCAGGCTGGACTCAAACTCCTGGGTTCAAGCGATCCACCCACCTCGACCTCCCAACATGAAAACTGAGACTTACACCAACAAGCATTCTTCTAAGAGTTCATGGGATGGCTGCTTTGGCTGCAGTTTGGAAGGATTCAGGTCTCTTCCATGAGATTTCAGTTTTCTGGGATTAGCAGTAACCTGACAAATGTTCTCATGGCAGATCATGGGAGCACAAAACCCAAGTGCATTTAAGGCCCTTGCTGAAGTTAGATGTGCTGAAATTCCATTAAGTAAATCATATGGTCAAACCCATCAATGGAGCAGGGAAATATACTCCCCCTCCAGCGGGAGGGAGAGGAGTGGATATTTGCTGAATGACTGCCCATTCTCAAAAGGTTAACTTTTCCTTCACCCTAGCACTATCCAGAGGGTGTTCTGCTCCTTATAGTCATAAACCAGCCCCCAGGCCAGGAACAATGGCTCACACCTGTCATCCCAGCACTTTGGGAGGCTGAAGCAGGAGAACTGCTTGAGTCTAGGAGTTTGAGACCAGCCTGGAAACATGGTAGAAACCCTGTCTCTAAAAAAATAAAAAAAAAAAAACTAGCCAGGCATGTTGGCGCACACCTGCAGTACCAGCTACTCAGGAGGCTGAGGCAGGAGGATCGCTTGAGCCCAAGAGGTAGAGGCTGCAGTGAACCAAGCCAAGATCATGCCACTGCACTATAGCCTGGGAACAGAGTGAGACTCTGTCTCAATAGATAAATAAAAGGCTGACTGTCAGGCAAGTTGTATAACTTCTTTGGGCCTCAGTTTCCTCATCTGTAAAAGTGGGGATAACAGAGCTTGCCTCTTGGGGTTTATGAGGACTCAATGAGCTAATCTATGTGAGTGAGGTGTGTAGAGCAGTGACTGGCAGGTAATGTTGAATAATGTTAGCTCTCATTACTATTCTTTTATTTTTTATATTTTGGGGGTCTCGCTGTGGTGCCCAGGCTGGAGTGCAGTGGCGCAATCTCAGCTCACTACTGCCTCCATCTCCTGGGCTCAAGCAATTCTCTCATCTCAGACTCCCCAGTAGCTGGGATTACAGGTGCACACCACCATGCTCAGCTAATTTATAAAATTTTGGTAGAGATGACATCTCACTATATTGCCCAGGCTGGTCTCAAACTCCTGGGCTCATGTGATCCTCCAGTTTCGGCCTCCCAAAGTGCTGGGATTACAGGTGTGAACCACCACACCTGGCCTATTATTCTTTAAAAAAAAAAAAGTATTTATTTTAATAAAAATAGAGACAGGCTCTTGATATGTTGCCCAGGCTGGTCTGGAACTCCTGAGCTCAAGTAATCCTCCCATCTCAGCCTCTGAAAGTGCTGGGATTACAGGCATGAGCCACAGCATCCAGCCAGTTTCCCCTTCTTTAAAGTGGAGTAGATTGGCTTAGATGACCTTCCTGGACACCTTCCAGCCCCGAGCCCACTGGCTGCAGGAGGCAGGGTACGTGGCAATGATTCATTTTGTTCCAGCTGAGGAAAGTGAAACCCAGAAAGTAGAAGCCACCAGCCCAGGACCACACACTGATTCCTATGGTCATCCTGGACCTCATCCTTGGGTCTCCTTTGCTCTCTGCTGAGGGGCACAGGGATCATGCCGCCCATTTTCCAAGTAAGGAAGCTGAGGCCCAGCAAAGAAAGTGACTCAACCCATTGCCAGTTGGTTCAGGAGCAGAATCTGGTACCCTGGACTCCAGACTCCTAGTGAGGAGGAGGTGGGGTGGCAGGATCACCTGTAGAACCACAGAGATGGTCTTCTCGCCTGCCTTGGCTGCCCGCCATTTTCGGTAAGTGTCTGCCTTGAGAAGATTTTCTGCACAGTGGGTCTGGAAACAACAGTGGGAGAGGAGAATTAGAGCACAGAAATGACAGCTAGGCCTCCAGCTCTCAGTTGATTCCTTCGAGTCCTCCCAAGGCCTCTACGATCCTCCAGACTTAAGCTCTCCCGTTAATCCCCCCACACTCTGCCTGGAGTTTCCCTTACAACACTTTCCCGTGGAAGTTCACCTATGGGCTCTCCAAGAAAGCTTTCCTTATTCCTCCTTTTCTCTCCGGAAGTTCGTTCCCTAGACGCCGGAACGTCCCTAATTCAACATCTCTCCACAATTCACTTTTAGTCTCCTGGAAATCCCCCCATGACTCTCCTTAGACTTCCAAGAAGAACCCCAAGAGTTCTTTTTAGAGTTGTCCTCATTAATTCCCTCACGTCTTCCAACCTCCCCCATGCAGGTCCCTCACCGAGTCCTGGCTGCTGCAGGACACGACATGGCGGAGGCGGATCTCCGGCATGTCAACGTCGTGGGCTTCGCCTGGCCAGAAGGATGAGGTAGGGTCTGGGGTCCGAGAGGCAGGGAGGGTGGGAGGGGGTGAGGTGCGCCCTGCGCGGGCTGAAGCGCGCAAGCGCGCGAGGCTTGGGCCTTTCAAACCCCGGCGCGCCGGCGCTGGCGTCGACACTGCGCAAGCCCAGTCGCGCCTCTCCACAGCGGGAAGAGCGCTGCGTTCCTTAGCAACGAGCGTTTCCTCCAGCCCCGCCTCCCTCTGCCACACACCCCCGCTCTAGCCCCGCCTCCCGATGACGTCCGCACCTTGCTTTCTAGGCGCCTAGCAACAGAAGCGACCTCCGGGATTGGTGTCTAGAAGAAATTCGCCATTCTCATTGGACGATGCAGTCACCGCTCACACTGGAGCCTGGAAAGCAAATCTTTTTGCTGTATTATTATTATTTATTTTATTATTTTTTAAAATTTTTTGTTGAGACAGGGTCTTGCTCTCTCACCCAGGATGGAGTGCAATGGCAGGATCTCGGCTTTCTGCAACCTCTGTCTCCTGGGGCCAAGGGATCCCCCCACTTCAGCCTCCTAAGTAGCTGGGATTACAGGCACTCGCCACCACATTCGGCTGATTTTTGTATTTTTTGTGGAAACACGGGGTGAGGGGGCGGCGGGTCTTGCTATCTTGCCCAGACTGGTCTCGAACTCCTGAGCTCAAGCGATCCACCTGCCTCGGCCTCTCAAAGTGCTGGAACTACAGGCGTGAGCCACCGCACTGGGCTAGGACAGCAAATCTGAGTGAATTTTCGTAGTTTCCTAGGAAACCTGGATTCTACGCAACAGGATGTCCTCAAACGGCTCAGGCGGCTGCAGTCTTCACTCTGTCCCCCTGCCCCACCCCCACACACACACACATACACATACACATACACATACGCGCGCGCGCGCGAAAAAAAATATATCAGATCTGTCTCAGCCTTATGCCTGAGGCCAAAAGAGAAGGGTTCAGCGTTCTAAATATAACGCAAAGTATGTGCCCAACCCCCCCCCCCCCATACACACACCCCTATCCTGGAGTTTGTCCAAAAAAGCCTCAGTTTCCCAATATGTAGACTGTGGACATCTGTCTTTTACTACGCCCGCCTATGGCTGCTGACAGGCATCCCCTCTGTTCATTCGGTCCCTTGGAAAGCCAAGGGTGCAGCCCAGGGTGGGGTCGCAGCTGGAGACAGCCCAAACATACAAGGAGTGTGAGCCAAGCACATGAAGAGAAGGGAAGGGAGACAAGGCACCCCGCACCCACAGGACCAGCCTGGACATGCTGGGTGCTCCCAGGTGGGGCCCTATCCACACTGGGTGCTTCCTTGGGAGGAGAAGGAAAGAGAGAGAAGGAGAGGGCATCCCAGTTCTTGCAGCCACTGGGAATCAAGTGACCCAACTCCGTCTTGGTCTTCAAGCAAACAAACAAACAAAAATGGGCTGTGGGAAGGTGAGAAAACAGGGTAGTGACTTTCTGGGTTCTAATGGAAGAGGGGGCTGGAAGCCCAGACTTCTGGGGTATCCATGGAGGTGGGGGGCTGGGCACAAGATGCCCAGGTCGCTTTGGATTCTGGTTCCGCCTTCCCAACCCGGAGGCCACAGAGGACTGCCCTGGGTTCTGACCTCAGCTATTTCTCCCCGCAGGGTGAATGTGGGTACGGACCCGCCCCTCCTCAGCTTCCTATAAAAGCTGGAGACCGGGAACTGCCGATACACACACCATGAGGCCCTCCAGGAGACAAGGGACCCTTCTGCTGGCCTTCGTGCTGCTCTGCACCCTCCTGGGTCTTGGTAAGTGACAAGGGACCTGGACTCTCTCTGGAACCTCAGGAAGAGAGAGGTCCCAGACAGGGAGAGAGAAAGAGAGAGAGAGCCTTCAGCAAGTCCTCAAGGTGAATGGGCAGACATTCTGGAAATTCAGATTTATGGAAGAGGTCAAGGGTAAAGGAAGAGAAAGCCTGGGGGTCCCAGAGAAGAAAAGCTTCTGTGATTGGGTCCCTGAGAGAGGGGCTTGGTGGGCTCTGAATCCTCCATCCTCCAGGAAGGATCCCAAATACATCTCAGTTCTAGGAAATCAGATGAGAGCATGGCTGGAAAGGGAAATCTTTAAAAACATAATTTTTTAAAAGAGGGAGAAAGTCTGGTACGGTGTCTCATGCCTGTAACCCCAGCATTTTAAGAGGCCGAGGCGGGTGGGTCACTTCAGGTCAGGAGTTCGAGACCAGCCTGGCCAACATAGTGAAACCCTGTCTTTACTAAAAATACAAAAAAAGTTAGCTGAGTGTGGTGATGGGCGCCTGTAATCCTAGCTACTTGGGAGGCTGAGGTGGAAGGATTGCTTGAGCCCGGGAGGCAAAGGTTGCAGTGAGCCAAGATCGCACCACTGCACACCCCAGTCTGGGTGACAGAGCAAAACTCCATCTCAAAAAACTAAATTAATATAATATATATATTTTTTAAAGAGGGAAAGAGATTTCTTTTCTCCTTAGACTAAGAAATTCAGGCCCCAGTCCCCTCCTCCCCTGCACACAGGAGTCCAGGCAAGCCTCACTTTCCCCAGGACCCAGGTATCTGGGCCCCTAGATTTCCCCTCTCTCAGGACCAAGAAGTTCAAGTCCTCTGCCCTCCTGGTCCTCACTCTCCCTCCTTGACCTGGGATGCAGTCCCCAGCCTCAGGGCCCCCTGCCTGAGCTCCCGCTGTCTACAAGACCTACGTGGTACCTTCAAGGAGGAGAATCCCACATTCAGGAACCAGCTGGACCTGAAGTTTCACAAAAGTCCATGGAAACCTCCACCACAACCCCTCCCTGCCCCTGAGCTTTCTCAGAGGACCCTGGCATCCAAAATCCCCAGCCACGTAATTAGGCAAACAGGCTTCATGGTGGAGTCGCTTCCCGTCCCTGGAAGCAGCTTTGCTGGCATCACCACTGCTTCTTCGTCCTACTCTGGACAGTTCCTTGGGCAGCGGTCAACATCCTGACCATGAAAAACCAGGGAGCTGCTGGTCCCTCCTCTCTCAGGACACAAAAGTCCTAAGTCAAAGTTGTGGTCCGAAGACCACACCACCCATGACTACAGCCTCGCCTTCTGTCTACACTGCAGGGTGCCCACTACGCTGTGAAATATGTAAGGCGCCTGGGAGCAGGTGCCATGGCCAAATGAGGACCTGCAGCAGCGACAAGGACACATGTGTGCTCCTGGTGGGGAAGGCTACTTCAAGTAAGACGATGTGGCCTGGGACCTGGTGGGGAGATGGGGTGTACCTTCAGGGTGGAAGAGACTACCATGCTGAGGGGGGATCATCATGGTTCTCAAGATGGGGGAGCGTGGGAAGAAATCAGTGGAGAGCAGGAAAGAGGGAAAGACCATCATGAGATGGAGGGAAGAGAAATAAATGGTGTGATGGAAATCATTATTGTCACGGGATTCTGAAAATGAGACTGTCCTAAAGAGAAGGAAAACGGGGGGAGGGGTGAGAGTTAATAGACTTTCTTAGGCAGAAGAGGGGTAAGGAAAGACATTGTGTGGGGGGGGCAGAGAAATAGTGAGAGGGGAAGAATCTAACTGGCAGGAGGTGGAAATGATGGAGAGTGGATAGAGAAGGAAGAGGCTGGGCTAGGGTGGGAGAGTGTTAAAAGGAAGAGGTCATTCCTGGCAGCAGAGGGAGGAGAGATGATGTTGGAGTGTTGGAGTAGTGGGAGAGACAGAAAAGGGACCACCCCAAACAGGAGAGGGATGATAACCTTGAAGTATGGAACAAACCATTTTTTTTTCTTTTTTGAGACGGAGTCTCGCTCTGTCACCCAGGATGAAGTGCAGTGGCACGATCTCTGCTCACTGCAACCTCCACTTTCCGGGTTCAAGCAGTTCTCCTGCCTCAGTCTCCCAAGCAGCTGGAATTACAGGTGCGTGCCATCACGCCTGGCTAATTTTTGTTTTTAGTAGAGACGGGGTTTCGTCATGTTGGCCAGGCTGGTCTCCAACTCCTGACCTCAAGTGATCCTCCCGCCTCGGCCTCCCAAAGTGCTGGGATTACAGGCATGAGCCACCGTGCCTGGCTGAGCAAATCATCTTAAAGAGGAGAAGCAGAGACAGGGAGGGGGAGATATGGATGAGCAAAATAAAAGGGAGGCCAGGCACGGTGGTTCACGCCTGTAATCCCAACATTTTGGGAGGTTGAGATGGGAGGATCGCTTAAGCCCAGGAGTTTGAGATCAGCCAGGACAACAAAAAGAGATCCCATCTCTACAGAAAAAGAAAAAAAATTAGTTGTGCATGGTGGCACATGCCTGTAGTCCCAGCCACTTGGGAGGCTGAGACAGGAGGATCACTTGAGCTTGGGAGATCGAGGCTGTAGTAAGTTAAGTGCACACCACTGCACTCCAGCCTGGGTGACAGAGGGAAACCTGTCTCAGAAAATAAAATGGAAGAGAGAAGATGGGCATGAGTTAAATGAAAGAGACCACCCCAGACCTGAAAAAGGATGGAGGAGAAAGGGAGCAATGGAAGAGACCAGTGGGGAACAGGGATGTTTATACAAAGCTGAAAGAGACTTTTAGTCACAGGAGGAGAGATGGTGAGGCCTGGTGAGGGAATGAAGGTGACTTCGGATGCAGGGAGAAACCACTGGTCGGGAGGGGCTGTGAAAGGAAAGTGAGATAGAAGATCACCCAGCCACCGTTGGTGGGTTAGGGAAGGACCTGAAAGGCTTGAAGAGACCCCCCCATCCCGACATAGAAGAGGAAACGCACCCTGGGGAAGGGAGGAGAGGGAGCTGGGGGACCCCTCCATGGGGTGAAGGGGGAACCAGTGAATTGGGTAGGAAGAGACCACCACATGGTGGGGAGGGGGAAGGCCGGGGAGGCTGGAAGAACCCACCTTAAACATAGACCTGAAAATAGCTAAGAGGGGCAGCAAGAGACCCTTGATGGGAGGTCTGAGGAGTGACCATGGCAGGATCTGAGAGAGGAGGATGCCTGTTGCTGGGACTGGGGTTCATTGAAAGAGACTACAGGGTGGGCGGGGGAGTGGCGGGGAGTTATGGAGGCTGGAAGAGACCATTTCACGAAGGCATGGGGGTGGCCATAGGCGGCCTGAAATAGAGCAATCCTGGCAGGACAGGGAGAGAGGGGTGGCCGTGGGTGGGGTGGGGTGGGGTGGAAGGGACCACATCCGGCAGGCTGAGGTTGGCAATGGGGAGCTGGAAGAGACCACCGAAGGCCGACTAGGGGCTATGGCAGCGGGAGGGAGGGCTACCTAAGAAACCACTCCAGGCCATGCATCAGACAGATTAGGCCGCATGGCTCTAGGGGACTTGAAAGAGACCACCCTGGCCGGGCGGGTGCAATGGCTCCCGCCTGTAATCCCAGCACTTTGGGAGGCCCAGGTGGGGGGATCACCTGAGGTCAGGAGTTCGAGACTAGCCTGGCCAACATGGTGAAACCCCGTCTCTGCTAAAAATACAAAAAAATAGCTGGGCATGGTGGCGGTCGCCTGTGATCGCAGCTACTCGGGAGGTGGAGGTTGCAGTGAGCGAGATCGCTCCATTGCACTCCAGCCTGGGCGACTCCATCTAAAAAAAAGAAATAAAAAGAAAGAAAAACAAGAAAGAGACCACCCCAGGAAGTTGTGGGGTTGGGGAGGCCTAGGGTTAGGTGAGACCTTGAGGCAGGGGTTGAGGCCAGGGAGTGGTCAGCCAGCACCATCCTGCCTGTCCCCATCCCACAGAGGGCAAGGAGTGGGTGCACACCTACAAGGGCTGCATGAGGTCCCAGGACTGCTATTCCGGCGTTGTATCCACCACCATGGGCCCCAGGGACTACATGGTAACCAGATCCTTCTGCTGCCAGAGCGACGGCTGCAACAGTGCCTTTTTGTCCGGTAAGAGCCCGTGGTGCGTGGTGTGTGCTCTGGGTCTCTACTGACCCTTGCTGTAGCTACTTGCTGGCTCTGAGCCTGTTTCCTTACCTGTAAAATGCAGTGTCTGTTAGCAACCCTGGTGTTCCCCGGGGTTGTTGGGAGGTTGGGGGAACGGTTTAAACATCTCTAATTCACCTTACACTTCATCCTCATCCTCAGTTCCCTTGACCGATCGTACTGAGAATGGCCTGATGTGCCCCGCCTGCACTGCAACCTTTAGGGACAAATGCATGGGGCCCATGACCCGCTGTACTGGCCAGGAAAACCGCTGCGTCTCCTTATCTGGACACGTGCAGGCTGGTGAGTGGTGCCTGGATCTCTCCAGAAGGAAACAGAACTAGAGGCCCAAACTTCTAGGTTCCATGGGAGGAGAGGGTTCCAGAGAAGTGGGTGAGGATGTGTTCTGGGATTATGAGGAAGAAGGGGCTGAGGTCCCTGATTCCAGTCTGAAATCTCCCTTTCAGGTATCTTCAAACCCAGATTTGCCATGCGGGGCTGTGCTACAGAGAGTATGTGCTTCGCCAAGCCTGGTGCTGAACTGCCCACAGGCACCCATGTCCTCTTCCTCCACCATACAGAGTGTACTCACTCCCCCTGGAAAGCTATCTGAACCGAGGAAGATATACGTGGTGTGAAGTCTCCATTTGTCCCCAGCCTGTAACTCCCCGTGTGCCTATAAAAAAGTTAATAGAGCAAGCCTGAGTCCTTGTGGTGTGATGTATCTTGAGGAGATAGAATGCAGGAAATAAGGGGTCTCAATCCTCATTTCAAATCCTCTCCTTTTGAGGAAGAGAGGGAAGGCCCTGCCTTCTTTCTTTCTTTTTTCTTTTTTTCAGACAGGGTCTCACTCTGTCACCCAGGCTGGAGTGCAGTGGTGCATTCAAGGCTCACTGAGGCCTCAACCTCCCGGGCTCAAGTGATTCTCCCACCTCAGCCTCCCTAGTAGCTGGGACTACAGGCATGCACCACCATGCCCGGTGATTCTCCCACCTTGTTCTCCCTAGTAGCTGGGACTACAAACGTGCACCACCACGCCCTGCTAATTTTTTATTTTTTGTAGCAACAGGGTTTCACTACGTTTCCCAGGCTGGTCTTGAACTCCTGGACTCAAGCGATCGTTGGCCTCCCAAAGTGCTGGGAGGACAAGGTGTGAGTCACCATTCCTGGCGGCCCTGCCTTTTATGAAGGGGTTACTCTTTGCCAGGTCCCTGTGCTGTGTTTTCCATGCTATACCTCATTTCATGATCATAACAACTCTGTGAGGTTGATACTATTAACCCCACTCTACAGATGAACAAACTGAGGCATAGATTGTGGGTGTCATTTGCCTTGGGTCAAACAACTAGGGAGGATCAGAACCTTGATTTGAACCCAAGTCTGGTATACTTCAGAGTCCATGATCATCTCTCTCAATTAACTGCTTCCTCTTTTTGCCTCAATGTTCATGTCTGCAAAACGTAGATATTAATAGTTATAACCTCAAGGTTGTTGTAAGAGTCAAATGAAAGACAATTTAAAAAGCGCCTAGTGCAATGCCTAGCACCTTTAAGACCATGTGGATTCTAAAGACAATGTATGCCTGAGTAAACAGTAATCATCATAATAGCTGCCACTTACTGAGTGGCCATTAGTTGACAGGTGCTAAACATTGACATCAATTGGGACAGATTAGATGATGTTACAGTAACAAAACAAGTCCCTGATCTCAGTGGTTTAAAACAACAAAGTTGTATTAACTAACACTGTAGTAATGCTGTATAACAAATCATCCTAAAACTGAGACTTCTTTTTTTTTTTTTTGAGAGAGAGAGTCTCACTCTGTCTCCCAGGCTGGAGTGCAGTGAAACCATCACAGTTTACTGCAGCCTCAACCTCATGGGCTCAATGGATCCTCCCCGCTCAGCCTCCCTAGTAGCAGCGACTACAGGCATGCGCCACCACGCCCAGCTATTTCCTGTGATTTTTTTTTTTTTGTAGAGACAGGGTTTCCCCATGTTACCCAGGCTGGTCGCAGACTCCTGGGTTCAAGTGATCCACCCACCTAGGCCTCCCAACGTGAAAACTGAGACTTATACCAACAAACATTCTTCTAAGGGTTTGTGGGTTGGCTGCTTTGGTTCCAGTTTGGGAGGATTCAGGTCTCTTCCATGAGATTCCACAATTTTCTGGGATCAGCAGCTCCCTGGCAAATGTTCTCATGGCACATCACGGGAGCACAAAAGCCAAGGGCATCTAAGGCCCTTGCTAAGGTTAGGTCTGCTAAAATTCCATTAAGTAAATCAAATGGTCAAACCCATCAGTGGAGCAGGGAAATATACTCCCCCTCCAGCGGGAGGGAGAGGAGTGGATATTTGCTGAATGACTGCCCATTCTCAAAAGGTTAACTTTTCCTTCACCCCTAGCACTATCCAGAGGGTGTTCTGCTCATCATAGTCATAAATCAGCCACTGGCAGGGTGTGGTGGCTCACGCCTGTCATCCCAGCACTTTGGGAGGCCGAGGCAGGAGGACCACTTGAGCCCAGGAGTTTGAGACCCATCTGAGCAAAAATACAGAAAAAAAAAAAAATAGCCAGGCGTGGTGGTGCACACCTGTAGTCCCAGCTACCTGGGAGGCTGAGGCGGGAGGATTGCTTGAGTCTGGAAGGTGGAGGCAGCAGTGAGCTGAGATCTTGCCACTGCACTGCAGCCTAGCTGACAGAGACCCTGTCTTAAATAAATAAATAAATAAAGCATCCACCAATTTGAATGTGGCCAATTTCTGTGTCATGGGACGTTTACCATGGGTAATCACACGCTGTGATCAAGAAGTGACTTAATACAAGTCACTGGATGGAGTTAGTCACATGGCCCACCTGGCCACATGGGGACCAGGAAGTGAGATCCTGCCCCAAGGTCAGAAGGCAGAGAACTGGACATGTTTCATTAACAGCACAAATGACCACCATGACCCCTTAGAAGCTGTTTTTCATTTTATTTTCACTACTTTATGTGATAGGCACTATTATTCGCATCCCTGTTTTCAGGAGACATCGGAGGCTCAGAGGGCTGTCACACTGGAGGTCCCACAGCCTAAAAAGTGGCAGAGTTTAAGATTTTAATCACTGAGTCATGTTGTTGGGCAGAAAGAGACCACATCACACACAGAGAGAACAAGTCTGTTATTAGTTGCTTTTGCTACATAACAAACCACTCCAAAATTTAGTGGTTTAGAACAATCACCTATTTAGTTGATGATTCTCTGGGTTGCCACTTGGTCTGGGATCAGCTGGGCAGTTGTTTTGCTGGTCTCAGCAGGGTTCAGCTGCCTATCAGCTAGGGAGCTCTGTTCCAGAGGTCGGTTGGCTATGGGTGGCGGGGATCAAGGATGACTGGGCCATGTGTCTCTTTTCTCTTTATTACCCAGCAGGTTAGTCCAGGTCTTTTCTTTTTCTTTCCTTCTTTTTATTTTTTTAGACATTGTCTTGCTCTGTCACCCAGGCTGGAGTGCAGTGGAGCCATCGTAGCTCACTTCAGCCTCGACTGGGCTCAAACAATCTGCTTGCCTCAGCCTCCCCGATGTAGTTGGGACCACAGGCGCACACCACCACATCTGGCTAATTTTGTTGTAGTTGCTTTTTTGTAGAGATGGGGGTCTTGCCATGTTGCCCAGGCTGGTCTCGATCTCCTGGGCTCATGAAATTCTTCCCTTTGCCTCCCTAAGTGCTGGGATTATGGGTATAAGCCACCATGCTCAGCCAGCCTGGGGATTGGATGTGGCAGTGGTGGTAGGGGTACCAAGGGGAGCAAAAGAGGAAGTCCCAGTGCATAAGCACTTTTTTTTTTTTTTTGAGACGAAGTCTCGCTCTGTTGCCCAGGCTGGAGTACAGTGGCGCAGTCTCACCTCACTGCAACTTCCACCTTCCAGGTTCAAGCTATTCTCCTGCCTCAGCCTCCCGAGTAGCTGGGACTACAGGTGTGCACCACCACACCCGGCTAATTTTTTGCATTTTTAGTAAAGACAGGGTTTCACTGTGTTAGCCAGGATGGTCTTGATCTCCTGACCTTATGATCCGCCCGCCTCGGCCTCCCAAAGTGCTGGGATTACAGGTGTGAGCCACCGCACCCGGCTGCTTAAGTACTTTTCAAGCTTCTGCTTGTATCATGTTTGCTATTGTTCTAGTGGCTGAAGCAAACCACACAGTCAAGTCTAAAAGGAGAGCAACAATCCAAGGGCATGGCTACAGAAAGGCTGGCCCAATTGGGGTCATTAATGGGTACAGCTGGCTCCAGAGCTAAGGCGCTTTACCATCATAAGCTCCCAATGTTTAAACAGTAAGTCTGCCTGCACTCCTTCCAAGGTGGCAAAACTCAGATACTGATAAATTCTCTTGATCACAGCCCCGTCTTTTCCCAGCAGATTCCCCACCATCCCTCCTATGCCCAGATGCTGGAGTCTAGGTTTCCAGCCCAGTTAAAATCTCAAGGATCTTTCTTTTCCCTCAAACTCCAAAAGAACAGACACGCAATAGGATTTCTATTCATTTTTATTCATTCCTCCAAAGAGCACCATAGGCCAACCACACCCTTGATGTGTCCTTCATGGTTCCCCACTGCAGTGGACACAAATCCCTCCATCATTATTCAGGAATGTATGGAACTCTGCTGTGCTGATGAGGTTGTCTCGTCCACTCACCCAAGTTTTCCATGCCTGTTCTGCTTCTGATGGCAGTGCCAAAATTCATCATACATTTCCTTGAATTCCTGCCTCCAAGGGTCTTCCAGCCCCGTGGTGCCATGCAGACACACTCCAATGGAGGCCAGTGATCTGTCTACAAGGGAGTCTTAGTCTTTTCTGCTTGGATGCTCCCAGAGACAGATGCCTACTTATGTATTCACAAAGACTAAAATTCAATCCCATCAAAAGTCATGATTTAAAAGGCGACCACCCCCAAAAGAAGTCATAACACTCAAGCATGTCAATATATACAACGATGTAAACACAACCAATCTACAACTATATCAACACAACCAGCACTCCTCTATGGGCACAGACACACACACACAAAATTGTCTTGCTTTCTCAGATATGATCTCTGGCATGACTCCTGCTGGCATGAGGGCAGAGGAAATTGAGAGCAGCAAAGCATATAGCAGTGATGTCAGACAGGACCAAATCAGAGACAGAGTCAAAGTGGCAGAAAAATAAGGAGCACACTCCGAGCAAAGGCATGGGGGTGAGACAAAGGCGCCCGGACTAGAGCCATCTTGGTGCTGCCCAGGGGTGGGTGGCACTCATGTCTGAGCTCCCTGTGTCAGGCTTTTCAGGAAAGGGTGCACTGTTATGTGTGTGTATGCATGTTGTATGCATGCACATACATACACACGCTGAATTCTCACCATAACCATGTGAGGTAGATGCCATTTGTGGAGTGACTTGCCCAAGTCAGTAGAAGGACTATCTGCCCCTAGAGCTAGACTGATAGAATTTTCTATGTTGATAGAAGTATTCTGTACCTGCACTGTCCAATACTGTAGCCACTAACCACATGTGGCTACTCTGTATTAACACTGCACTACTGTCAATGAAACATAGAATTTTAAGTTTTATTTACTTTTAATTGAACAGCTGAGGCCAGGTGTGGTCGCCCATGCCTGTAATACCAGCACTTTGGAAGGCTGAGGTGGGAGGATCACTTGAGGCCGGGGGTTCAAAACCAGATTGGTGGCAGGCGTAGTGGCTTATGTATGTAATCCTAGCACTTCAGGAGGCTGAGGTGGGCGGATCGACTGAGGTCAGGAGTTCAAGATGAGCATGGCCAATGTGGTGAAACCCTGTCTCTAAGAAAAATATCAAAATTAGCCAGGCATGGTGGCACACACCTGTAGTCCCAGCTACTCAGGAGGCTGATGCAAGAGAATCAGTTGAAACTGGGAGGCAGAGGTTGCAGTGAGCCGAGGTCATGCCCACTGCACTCCAGCCTGGGTGACAAAGTGAGACTCTGTCTCAAAACAAAACAAAACAAACAAAACAAAAAAACCCACTAGCTTGGTCAACGTAACAAGACCCGCATCTCTACTTAAAACATTGACACTCGGCCAGGCGCGGTGGCTCACGCCTGTAATCCCAGCACTTTGGGAGGCCAAGGCAGGCGGATCACGAGGTCAGGAGATCGAGACCATCCTGGCTAACATGGTGAAACCCCGTCTCTACTAAAAATACAAAAAATTAGCCGGGCGTGGTGGTGGGCGCCTATAGTCCCAGCTACTCGGGAGGCTGAGGCAGGAGAATGGCATGAACCCGGGAGGCGGAGCTTGCAGTGAGCCGAGATCGCACCACTGCACTCCAGCCTGGGCGACAGAGTGAGACTTCATCTCAAAAAAAAAAAAAAAAAAAAAATTGACACCCATCTCAGTTTTTGGAAAACTATTATATAATTGGAACAACTTGGATATGTAAATCTACTTCTCCAACTATGAATTTTATGAAATTGAAAAACAGGTCAAGCATTTTGGATGAAAATGTATCATGGTAATTGAGATTTGGTGTAAGTGTAAAATATACACCAGATTTTGAAGACAGCATAAAAGAATGTAACATAACTCATTTAAATACCAATGATGCCAGGTGCAGCGGCTCACGCCTGTAATCCTAGTACTTTGGGAGGCCGAGGTGGGCGGATCACCTGAGGTCAGGAGTTTGAGACTAGCCCGGCCAACATGGCAAAATCCCATCTCTAACCAAAAATACAAAAATTAGCGGGCATGGTGGCGGGTGCCTGTAATCCCAGCTACTTGGGAGGCTGAGGCAGGAGAATCACTTGAACCCAGAAGGTGGAGGTTGCAGTGCACTGAGATTGTGCCACTGCACTCCAGCCTGGGCAACAGAGCGAAGCACCATCTCAAACAAACAAAACAAAACAAAAAACGACGATATGTTGAAAGCTATTTTAGATACATTGGGTTAAGTAAAACATGTTAAAATGAATTTAACCTGTTTCCTTTTACTATTCTAATGTGGCTATTAGAAAACTTGGCTGTAATCTGAGCACTTTAGGAGGCTGAGGTGGGCAGATAACTTGAGGCCATGAGTTCAAGACCAGTTTAGCCAATGTGCTGAAACCCCATCTCTACTAAAAATACAAAAATTAGGCTGGGTGTGGTGGCTCATGCCTATAATCCCAGCACTTTGGGAGGATGAGGCCAATGGATCACCTGAGGTCAGGAGTTCAAGACCAGCCTGGCCAACACAGTGAAACCCCATCTCTACTAAAAATAGAAAAATTAGCTGGGCGTGATGGTGCGTGCCTGTCATCCCAGCTACTTGGGAGGCTGAGATTGCAGTGAGCCAAGATCGCACCACTGCACTCCAGCCTGGGTGACAGAGCAAGACTCTGTCTCCAAAAAATAAATAAATAAATAAAAATATAAAAATTAGCTGGGCGTGACGGCTCACACCTGTAATCCCAGGACTTTGGGAGGCCGAGGCGGGTGGCCTGAGGTCGGTAGTTCGAGACCAGCCTGACCAACATGGTGAAACCTCGTCTCTACTAAAAATACAAAAATTAGCCAGGCATGGTGGCATATGCCTGTAATCCCAGCTACTCAGGAGGCTGAGGCAAGAGAATCACTTGAACCTGGGAGGCGGAGGCTGCAGTGAGCTGAGATATTGCCACTGCACTCCAGCCTGGGTGACACAGTGAAGCTCCATCTGAAAAAAAAAAAAAAAAAAGGAAAGAAAAGAAAAGAAAACTTAAAATGACATATATGTGGCTTGCATTTTGCTTCTACTGGACAGTGCTGCCCTGAAGCTCTCCCATTCCATCAGGTGGCTGACATGCCTGATTGCAGGGCTTAGACAATAATATGAGGGGGTAAAGAGGTGTAGTGGATATTACAGATATGTATGAATATTCTTCCCCTAAAGCTGAAAGAGCTTTCATGGAAATGCCTGGAGCCATTCAGTATAGAACCAAGTGCTCTTCCCCATGGTAGATAACTCAACTTTGATGGGACACATTGTGTCAGCAGTGGGGGAGACAGTGGTACCATCCCTTGAGTATCTCCCCTTGGATCAGTCACCCTTGTCTTCAGCTTCTAAGAGAGACAGGATCTCAAAACTCTTGAAGGTTCTTGTCCAGCCCTTTCATTTCACAGATGGGAAAATAAGGCACTGTCCAAGTAACACACAGTGACAGTGGCAAAGTTGCGCTTGCTTCCCAGGCCCCTGACCTCAGACAAGGGTGTTCTCTCCAATTAAATGCTTGTTTCTCCTTATCTTGCTCCATTTTCCTATCTTGTGGCAAGAGATCAACAATCGAAATTCCAATCCTAGTTCTGACACTGATCAATGAAATAAACATGTAGGCTGGGTGTGGTGGCTCACACCCACAATCCCATCAAGGCAGGAGGATCACTTGAGGCCAGGAGTTCAACACTAGTGTGGGCTACAAAGCTAGAACCCGTCTCTACAAAAAATTTGGTGCTGTGTACCTACAGTCCCAGCTACTCTGTAGGCAGAGGTGGGAGGATCATTTGAGCCCAGGAGTTGGAGGTGGCACTGAGCCACGATCATCCCACTGTATTCCAGCCTAGGCAACAGAGCAAGACCCTGTCTCTAAAATAATAATAATAATAATAATAGTAAAAAATATTTACGAAGCACCTATTGTATCAGTCACCTATTGTTCTAGATACTGGGGGAACAACAGAGAACAGGACAGGCAATGGGTCAGAAGCCAATAAATAGGTAAATAAATAAGATCATTTTTGACAGTAATAATTGCTATAAGGAAACTCAACTGGCCGAAATGAATGGGGGGATGTGAGTTACTTCAGATAGGGTGGATATGTGAGCTGAGATCTGACTGAGCGAGTCACAGGAAGGTTTGAGAGTGGAACAGGAAGTTGTGAGTAGAGCCTTGAAGGAAAGAGAAGAGCAGGTGCAAGGGTCCCCAGGCAGGACTCAAGGTGGCCACTCAGGCATCAGAAAGAAAGTCAGGTGGGCATGATGGCTCACACGTGTAATCCCAGCACTTTGGGAGGCTGAGGCGGGTAGATCACCTGAGGTCAGGAGTTTGAGACCAGCCTGTTGGCCACAACAGGGTGAAACCCCTTCTCTACTCAACTACAAAAATTAGCCAGGTGTGGTGGCACATGCCTGTCATCTCAGACACTCGGGAGGCTGAGGCAGGAGAATCGCTTGAAGCTGGGAGCAGGAGATTGAAGTGAGCGGTGATCACATCCCTGTACTCCAGGCTGCGTGACAGGGCGAGATTCCATCTCAAAAAAATAAAAAATAAAAAAAGGAAGGAAAGCCTATCAGGCTGGACAGGAGTGGGAAGGGGCAGGGAATGAGAATAAGCAAGGGCCAGACCCTCAGGGCCTCAAGCCTGCCCTCTCTGGACTTTGCTCTTTCTGTCTACAACAAAAGGGATTCTATCGCTTGGATTCTCAGATCCTCCTTTTCTGTTTTTGACACTGAAGAATTCTGTAACCTGCAGCTTTTCCCCTACATGTGGCTAGCAGCCTAGAACATTCCAGGCACTGTGGTTTCTGCCTTTGCTTCATTCATTCCTGGCATATTCCCATGGTCTCAAATGCCTGGCCACCCATTTGGTGGGCCCCTGGCTCAGCGCAGTACCCTCTATGTACATCAGAAAGCAGAGTCTCTTGGGGATACCTAAGGTGTCCATACAGAAGTGTTTGGACCAATGCAGCAGTACAGCTGTTCTTCCAAAAAGGAAGTTGCACAAAACACCAAGGCCAAAAAAAGAGAGAAACAGACTCTTTTCCTGAAGAAGAGAGACAGAGAAACAGACTCCCCAGAGATCATCTGAATTGCTCAGCACCTAGAAGATGAAGGCAGTCATATCCCTTCCCAGTCACACTCACAGAGGCAGTTGCCGGGATCCCAATACAAGGTTTGGAGGAGCTGTCTCTGAGGTATTCTTTCCTGCCCTTCCACACCCAGAAGGCCTCATTCCTGGTCCCTGGCTACTTCTAGAGCCCGCCATGCCCAGACCTCTTACCCACCTCACCTCATTTTTGTGGGACCACCCTCCCTACATACTTTTGGAGGGCAATTGTAGAAACCCATCCACTCCCCAGGAGAGATCAAGAAGTCTCCAGCTTTCTCCCACAAGCCCCCTGATCCGTCCTCCAGATGCAGACCTCCCCTTACCCAAGAATTAGGAACCAAGGTCCACAGCCATCTTAGGACCCTGGAGTCTGAGACCCTGGAGGCCTCCGCCACCCCATCAAGACTCAAAGCCCACTGCTCCTTGGGGACCTGTGTGCAGGCTTTTTCCCCCAGAGAAATGTAGACGCTGTTTCCCTCTGAGGCTCTGAAGCCCAAGAGTTCCAGCTCCCTGGGGCGCTCAGGTCTCCCTCCCCTATACTGGAGTTTAGGTACCAGTCATGGACACCTCCCCACCAATTAGGAAACAGGACTTCTCCCCTCCCCTGGAGGACTAAACATCCAGTAACTCCAGTTTCTACTCCCTAGGAGACAGACATAGTCCCTGCTAGACTCTGGGCCACCAACTCCCTTCAGGACAGAAGGGTCTGGATGTCATGCACCATGGTTCCCAAAGAAATCAGGATTCCTGGCAGGGCACGGTGGCTCACGCCTGTAATCCTAGCACTTTGGGAGGCCCGGGCGGGTGGATCGCCTGAGGTCAGGAATTCAAGGGCAGCCTGGCCAACAGGCTACTAAAAATACAAAAATTAGCCAGGCTTGGTGGCAGGCACCTGTAAATCCAGCTACTCCGGACGCTGAGGCAGGAGAATCGCTTGAACCTGGGAGGGAGAGGTTGCAGTGAGCCGAGATCGCGCCATTGCACTCCAGCCTGGGCAACAAGAGACTTCGTTTCAAAAAAAAAAAAAAAAAAGGAAAAAAAAAAAAGAAATTAGGATTCCTGTCCCCCAGACTCTCTGAATCCAGGTGATGAGAAGTCACACATCCCAGCTAGAAATCAGAGTCCACATCCCTTTCAAGCACTCAGGATTAAGCCCAGGCATCCCCTGCCACAGTCTGGACCCTCAAGCCCCCTCCCACCTCTCACTGGGCAGACTCAGGGGGTGCCAGCACAGCCTCAGCATCAGCCCGCATCTCATCCAGAGCCTGCAGCAGTACGCCGTGAGCCGCTCGGTAGCCCAGGCCACCTGTCGCCGCTGCGCCACCCGCAGGCCACAGGAAGGAGAGAGCACCCAGTGCTGCGCCCCCAGCAGTGCCCTCGCCCGCCCAGGCACCCAGCCTTGCTTCGACCTCGGCGCGCGTCACCGGGCCTGGGAAATGAGCGCGCGCTGCCAGCTCCCCAGGAGCCAGGCCCAGGGCACGCTCACGTCGAGCCAGTGCCGCGGGTTCCAGTCCCAGGCCCCGTCGCCACTCCGCCAGCTGACCCCGCAGAAGTGCCACGTCGCATGCCCAGCCCAGCCCTGGGAGTGGTGCCGCCGCCGCTGCCAGACTAGCCAGCAGAGCTGGCCTCCACGCCCCGGCCCGCAACGCCGCAGCCTTGGTTCGGGCAGCGCTGGGAGATGCTGGTGGCAGTGCCAGCAGCAGCGCCCCTGCCTGGGCTGGGGGGAGCGCTTGCCGCAGCCATTCGCATAGCCCTGGGAGTCCACCAGGCCATAGGGGGAACACTGGCGGCGGTGCCTCCTCCAACACCTCCCATGTCTCGTCCTCCGGGCTTAACACGGCGGCCCGCTCTGAGTCGCCACCACCTGATTTCTTCATGCCGACAACCTGCTGCAAACCCTCGCTGCCAGCTTTCCCAGGACCTTCCCCGCTGCCTGCTTTCTGCGATCCAGCGCTACATCTCTCCCTTCCCTTACTGAGTGCATTCTCCAATCCCCCTCCGCCTGCGTTCTTTAAGCTCTCGCCGTTGGGTTTCTCCATCTTGCCTTCTCCCAAATACTCCGGATCCTCGCCCTCGCCGTCTGTGCGCACACAGACAAGAGGCGCATCTGGTAGCACCAAGGCCTGGACCTGGGCCCAGTCCTTCTCAGTGGGGGCCCCAGGGGTGACGAGGATGAGGGCGTCGTAGTGCGTTGGGTGAGAGGCTGCGGCCGCGGTGGTGGCAGTGCCCGTGGGGCCCAGAGGCACAGTCCAGAGCACCACATTCGGGCGCTCTGGGGCCGGGAAGGGAGTGGGCCCCGTGGGCGCCGAAGCAGGCGCAGCACCTGGGTCGCCAGGATCCAATCCAAGCAGCATGTCCACCACAAGGCCCACGTCAGCCTTGCCGGCCACGGCCAGGTCTAGCCGTGCGCTGCCCAGGCGCTCCAGGCCTGAGCGCACCCACGACAGCGCAGCCTCCAGGCCGCCGGTCTCAAAGGCCTCACGCACAGCCTCCAGCTCTGCTGCACCCAGCACCTCGAAGCCATCCTGGGCCGGGGGCAGGAGCCTGTGGGGACAAGAAGGGTCAGAGTCAAAGGCAGAAGAGGGGCTGGGTTACATGGACTGGGCTATGAATGACAAGGGCGGAGCTTTCCTAATGATCCCAGAATGGGGCAGGGATAGGAAAGGGAAGGGCCAGACTGACGGCACGGCAAATAGAAACCAGATGGGGAGGGGCCATGATGATATGGGCGGGGCTTCAAGCAATAATGGAGTCTTGATTATTGGACAGGTGGACTTAAGGTCAGGTTTCCCACTCTAGCCTAAAATGGGGATTGGGCTAAGACTTCCATGGAATACAGTATTTGGGGGCGGGGCTTTTCCAAGGGTCAGCTGTGCTGGGTGGGACAAAGCTCACAGAGAGTGGGGCCTAGAACAAAGAATCGCAACTGTATTGTGGCCTAAACACAAGTCCAGCACTATTTGAGACAGACAAGGTCGCCAAGGCACTCTTTTCAGAGGCTGGGCCTAAGGAGGGTCAGTGAGGGGAGAAATTTCATCTACTAGTTCTTACCAAGGGGGAGTGGCTAAGGTGACTCCCCACCAGGTGAGGCTAAGGAAAAAAGATGATAGTGTACTAGGACAAGGGACTGCCCCTCTCTGAGCCTCATTTTAAAGTCTGTAAAATGAGGAGGCTGGCAGGTGGTAGAGCAAATTCAGGAGGTAGCCAGCAAGTGGGCACAGAAACAAGAGGGAGCTGGAGAAAGGAGGTGGATGAGTATGCCCCAAGATCCTCATTGCTGGTGTGGCTTTAGGTCACTTGAAAACCAAACTGATGGTGGGGAGGGCTCAAGGATTAGAGTTTTCAGGTAAAATCTTCCAGGGGGCTGGGCAAAGTGTCTCACGCCTATAATTCCAGCACTTTGGGAGGCCAGGGAGGGCGGATCACCTTGCTTGGGGCAGGGCCTAGAAAAAGGAGCCTCAGGGCCCCAGCAGATAAAGTGCTAAGATTTTCCCTTTTAATCCTAGGGCTTTGGGAAGCCTGGGTGGGGGCATGGCTTGAGGCCAAGAATTTAAGACCAGCCTGGGGAAACAGTGAGATCCTGTTTTGCAGCCTGTTCTATTAGCTACTCTGGAGGCTGAAGCAGGAAGATCATTTGAGTCCAGGAGGTGGAGGCCCTCAGTGAGCTAGGATAGCAGCAGTGCACTCCAGCCTGGGCGATAGAGTGAGACCCTGTCTCAAAAAAAAAAAAAAAAAGGCCGGGTGTGGTGGTTCACGCCTGTAATCCTAGCACTTTGGGAAGCTGAGGCAGGAGTATTGCTTAAGGCCAGGAGTTCAAATTCAACCTAGTCAACGTAGCAAGACCCTGTCCCTCGGGAAAAAAAAAAAATAATAGAGCTAAGCTCTTTGCCCCAAACTCACTGGGGGAGGGATCTCATGGATCTCAAATAGGACCTAGGTGTGTAGGGTCTCAACTAAGGGACCAAGCCAGAAAGCACTCACCTCCGCAGCGCTTCTGCCTGGCTCTGCAGCGCCGCCCGGAGGCGCTCTAGCTCCTCGCAGCCGTCGCTGCTGCCGCAGTTCGCCGGTAGCACAAACAGATCCGCAGCTCCCAACCCCGCGCTGTTCAGCAGAGCTGCTGTCTGATCACGGGCCTGGGCCGCAGTCTGTGAATCCCCAGGACGGAGGTTCCGCACAGCCAGTAGCGGGGTCCCTCGGGCCAGGGCGGCCCGCGCTGCCTCTCCCAGGGCTGCAGCCAAGGGTTCCCCGTTCCCCTCGGGTCCGGGCAGCACCAGTACCAGCACGTTGGCTTCAGCCGCCCAGGGCCCCGGCGTTGCAGGTGGGCAGCTCAGCTCGCCCAGAAAAAGGCCTGGGCCCGCAGCTCTTAGGCTGGGAACCCCGGAGTCCGGCCGTCCCTCGGGGGCCTCGAGCGTCTCCACATCCTTGTCGCACAGCGCCGCGATCAGTGCGGACTTCCCCAAGCCAGGAGGCCCCAGAAACAAGGCGGTCACGTCACCCTGCGGCGGAGGCATGGCTGGAAAGCAACGGGTGGAGAAGACCTGGGTCAGGGAGCACCTAGCCTTTTCCTTTCCTAGCCGCCCCACTCGGAACAAAGGCCTCAGTCCTCCCCCCGGTCCCCTTCGGTTCTTGAGTGTCTCTCTCCAGGACCTAAAAAATCCAGAGCCCAGACCCTATTCCCCAGGGATTCCAGGCGCCCTGTCTGTCCGCCCTCTTTGTAGATGGAAACGTTTCCCTTTCTGCTTCAAAAACTCTGAAATCAGGCGCGGTGGCTCATGCCTGTAATCCCAGTGCTTTGGGAGGCCGAGGCGGGAGGATCGCTTGAGGCCAGGAATTCGAGACCAGCCTGGCCAACACGTGGGACTCTCTGGTAGAGTCTCCGTCTCCACAAAAAATAAAATTTAGCCGGGCCATGGTGGCGTGCGCCGGTAGCCCCAGCTACTTGGAAGGCTGCGGCGGTAGGATCGCTTGAGCCCAGGAGTTGCAGGCTGCAGTGGGCAGTGATCACACCACCGCACTCCAGCCCAGGCGACAGAGCAAGACACTCTCTCAAAAATAAATAAATAAAAATAAAACCTCAGAAATCTGGCTTCCAGTCCCTCCTCCCTCGGACACATTGTTATTTTTATCCTTCCCCTTCCCCCTTCCACATCACAAACCGAGCAAAAAGCAGACCCACGGGATGAGCGCAGTCGGTGGCGGTAGGTCAGCAACTGAGAAGCCCGACCCCTCGGCCGCAGCGGACGGAGGCCGAAGAGGCCAGGGCGCGGTGATTTAAAGATGCCGGGACGCGTCCCAGTAGCTTTAACCTGACGTCACTCCCTCTTCCAAGGGGGTGTGTCTTGGAAGAGCTACCGCAGAGACCTAGCCCTTCGCAGCGCCTGCGCAGAACGGCCGAAGTGCTCACGCCCCTGTTCGGCGGCCTCTGGGCCTCGAACAATGAAGGAGTCAACGCGCCTGCGCGCCACGAGCACCTACCCAGACTTGCGCAAAAAGCTTCGGTACCTACGCCGCGGGAGGGTGAACGTCATCATAACGCACCATAGTGCAGAGAAGGACCCCTCCCGTTATTTTGAGGACCGGACTGGTGCGACTATACTACTGCCGGATGCCAAATCCGGGATCTCGGCTCCGAGAGGCTCATCTGGCAAAAGGGCGCGGAAACCACGGGGGCCCTGAGACTGAGTGGGCTATCCCACTTCTCTCTGGGTGGCGGGGCTGTAGCTAGCGACTGACAGGCGCAGCGAAAGGCAGCCCTCTGCTGTACGGAGGAAAACTGAGGCCTGGGAGCAGGAACCTGTAGGCAGCGCTTGAGGGTAGCGGGATAGCAGCTGCTAGTGCGCGTGGGAGGCGGGGGCTCTGGGCGGAACAAAAATCACAGGATGTCAGAGGATGTTTTCCGGGAAGAACTGGAATAAAGGGTGGGTATCACTACCTGCCCCAAGACACTTGAGACTGGGATGACGCTGGTGTCAAAGATCAAGACTCCCACGCTGAGTTCAGGGAGTTAGTTTGATGCAGCAGGTCATAGGTCACACCAGTGAAAAGACTCTTGAGTCCCAAACCCAGGAAGTCTTTTGGGAGGTTTGAAGCTTCTCTTAGCAAGAACTCCATCAATTAGAGTTCAAGGAGATAGTATGTCGTAAGGGTCAAAAGCAGGCAAGGAGAGCCTATGGCGATGTCAAAGGTCATAGACTTAGGGTGCCCTCTAAGACTGGTAACAGATGAACAGCTTCACTCATGCACGCTCCTCTCCTGACTAGAAGGGTCCCAGCACCATGGAGGACCCGAACTCTGAAGAGAACATGAAGCAGCAGGATTCACCCAAGGAGAGAAGTCCCCAGAGCCCAGGAGGCAACATCTGTGAGTACACATGGCTGGCTGGCTAGAGGAGGGTGGGGTGCAGGAGCTGATGCTAAGAAGATCTCTGTGGCACTTCAGTGTCCAAGGCGCCACAGAGTTTTGCCTGTTGAGAAGGGGCTGTAATGGTCCCTGAGCTGCCCTAGCAGGAAGTGCATCTCCTCACACCGGCTTATGTGGCCAGAGTACTCACCCTCCTCTGGCCACATAAGCAGGATTGCAATGCTTATGCATTCAGAGGGATAGGGTGGCTTCCAAGAGAGGCTTGGGTTGGAGACGTGGCTGGGAATGGTTCTATTGGGAGAAAAGCCCCAAGATTCTGGTCCCAACTGTGTCCTAGACTTTCAGTGTAACTTGAGCCTTGGTTTCCCTGACTGTCAAAAGAGGGTGGCACTATCCACCTCACAGGGTGGTTATGGGATTAACTGCAGCAAAGGGGAAAGCTAGGGGTTAATGATGGTAGCCAGTTTGCCATGTAATAGCAACACCTCCTGCTGTTTTATTATGAGCTAGGTGTATTTATTCTCATATTATGAACGATTTTAACATTCATTATCTCATTCAGTCCTTCTAATAATAGGCCCTTTAAACTGGGAACTGAGGCAGAGAGAGGTATTTGTAACAAGAGCTGTAGTCTCAATGCCCTTGAGCCTGAGATTACCGGAAACACACGTGCAGTTGAACACGTTGGGTTTATTTCTCGCTGCAATGAAGAACATGCACCATGGGGGAACTGTGGGGTGTCTCACTAAGAGTGGTAAAAACGACATAGGATTTGGGCTTGTGGGTGGTGATTTTGGGGAATGTGCGAGCAAAATTGTTTTGCTGTGGATTGGATGCTACCAGGAAGCAGGGGCAATTCTGTGATTGGCTATCGTAATAAATCTTGTCCAGAAGGAGGAAGGAAGAAGGCAAGGCTCAAGCTCTGACTGAAAGCAGCAGCAGACATTCACATGAGCCAGGATAGGAGGATGTTTGGTCATTTCTCTGCTTGGACAGCATTCATATTTTGTCTGTGCTCAGACATTATTATGATGTAGTCTTGTCTTGATTCATTCTAGTCACAGCATGACCTTGTCTGTCCTTGATATTTTGTGAAAATTTATGTTCAACAGAACACCAAGGTCTAGCTGTGAGTACCAGGCCATATCCTGGATGTCGGGCTGGATTTCTCTGTTATCATTAGTCATAATTGCAAATGACTGTACAGCAATTCATTTATTCCTTCCAACAGTCCTATGGAGTAGATACTGTTATTAGCCCATTTTCCAGATAAGGAAACTGGTGTAATTGCCTAGGAAGTGGTGGAACTGAGATTCAATCCCAGGCAGTCTGGCTCCAAAGGCTGTGCTGTAATCACCATACCCCTCTGTTGGGCAGGCTGACTCTCTGGGTTCCAACCCTGGCTCCACCATTTCCTTTCCTAGCCTCATTGACTATGGGCAACTTGGCTAACCTCTTTCAATCTCAGTTTGCTCATCCATAAAATAGGTCCAAGAACAGTTCTCCTGTTTGGTTGTCCAGCATTAGCATAGAACCGAGCACATAGCACACTCAATGTTAATTGTTGGTATGATTCTGGGGTTCAGGAGAGGTCCTGGAGACTCCTGCCGGCCTCCCCTGACCTCTCCGCACATCTCTCAGGCCACCTGGGGGCCCCGAAGTGCACCCGCTGCCTCATCACCTTCGCAGATTCCAAGTTCCAGGAGCGTCACATGAAGCGGGAGCACCCAGCGGACTTCGTGGCCCAGAAGCTGCAGGGGGTCCTCTTCATCTGCTTCACCTGCGCCCGCTCCTTCCCCTCCTCCAAAGCCTTAATCACCCACCAGCGCAGCCACGGTCCAGCCGCCAAGCCCACCCCACTGGTTGCAACCACTACTGCCCAGCCCACCTTCCCCTGTCCTGACTGTGGCAAGACCTTTGGGCAGGCTGCTTCTCTGAGGCGGCACCGCCAGATGCATGAGGCCCGTGCCCCTCCTGGCACCTTCGCCTGTACAGAGTGCGGTCAGGACTTTGCTCAGGAAGCAGGGCTGCATCAACACTACATTCGGCATGCCCGAGGGGAGCTCTGAGTGCAGCTTAAGCATCTCCGTGGTCACAGGTGGCTCTGTGGCCAGTAGGACTCACCCATGATACGGGGTGCAGGAATTCCGGGGGCCCTGAGGGATTTGCTTCCCTCCCCTGGGAAGGCAGAGGGCTCCTAATAAAGAGGACCCAGAAGATTCTCATTTAGAGCTTCAGTCTTTGGAGGACACAGGGCCTTCGTGAGACAGTGAAATCAGACAATAACGAGATCTTTCGTTAAAAAAAAAAAATGGGAATGGAGTGCGGAAGAGAAATGGTTTGTGTCTCCCTTATTCCCAGTTAAACACCTAGCTGCAGACTGTGTCATCACCCTTCATTCTTCCCAGATGGATGCCATGGGCAATGGAAGCAAAATGCCCTGGACCTTTGCCTGAATGGGGGCAGGGAAGGTGAGGTGTTGCTGGCCTGTAATGCCACCGGATGAGTTCCAGATGTGGAGCAACTTGGGCTTTTGGGGATGGGGCAGCACAGTTGGGAGCTGGACCCCAATTGAGTGGGGGTGGCAATTGGAGTCCTTGTGTCTCTTTCCCACCCCCTGCCAACCTCACTCAGAGGGGCCATGGCACTAGATGGCACTAGTCCCCCGATAATTTATGTCTCATTTAAATAATTTTGTATATCATTCTGGTCATGAAATATTTTTTCATATGTGTAGGTGAAATGGTATGAATAAGCTAACAGGAATAGTATCTAAAAACAGAAAACATCCATATTAAAATGTCTAAACAGGGAGCTCTGGCTTTTGAGTGGGAATTTCCAGAGAACATAAGGGTGTGGGCAGGTGGGGGAACTCAGGCCAGAGTTGGCCTCGCTTTGTGGGGAAACTGGTTTGGAATCAAACAGAGATACCTTCTGTTTCGGGTTTATTTGGCCAACACTGGGAGATTTCCCATTAAGATCCTATTTTCAGCTCTCTTGAAAGGCCCAACCTAGGGTGACATTGTCAGCAGGGGCAGGGCAGAAGCTACAACAGGCTGGAGGGGAACAGTGGGTATCATCCTCAACTGGAGATGAGTCCCACCAGGCCAGTTTTACCCCCTTAGTTACTTGCCCTGCACTTGCAGACAATGGTCAATGCCCTGCATATAATACTTATAGACTCTGTTTATGTTGAGGGATGTTTTTAAAGCCCAGGTGAAGTGGATGTGGTAGACTGATCACTGTCTCTCTGTTTTTAGCTAAGCACATGGTAGCTGAAAAGACTACATTTCCCAGATTCCTTTGCAGCTAGATGTAGCCATGTGACCGATTCTGGCTAAATTCCTGGGTAGAACACTCAAGCTTAAGAAAGGGACGGCGGGGCACAGTGGCTTACACCTGTAATCCCAGCACTCTGTGAGGCTGAGGCTGGTGGATCACCTGAGGTCAGGAGTTTGAGACTAGCCTGGCCAACATGGTGAAACCCCATCTCTACTAAAAATACAAAAATTAGTCAGTGGTGGTGGCATACACCTGTAACCCCAGCTACTTGGGAGGCTGAGGCAGGAGAATTGCTTGAATTTGGGAGACAGGCTGCAGTGAGCCAAGATCATGCCACTGCACTTCAGCCTGGGTGACAGAGTGAGACTCTTTTTTAAAAAAAAGAAAAGAAAGGGACATACCTTTTTCCACCTTCCTAACTGTAATACGGACATAGTATCCAGCCATCTCAGACCATAAGGACAAGAACGACACATGGGATGGCAGAGCAACAAGACAGCAGGAGCCTGGGTCTCTGGTCAATTTCAGGGAGCACAGCCACCATACCAGCCCACTTCCATATTGCTATCTAAGAAAGAGAAACTTCTAATTTAAGCCATCATTATTCTGGGTTTCTGTCACGTGCAACAGAATTTACAACCTAAGACAGGGGTCTGCAAACTATGGCCAACTCTAGCCTGCTGCCTGGTTTTGCAAATAAAATTTTATTTGAACACAGTTTTATACTCATTCACTTATGTATTGTTGATGGCTGCTTTTGCCTAGAACAGCAGATCTGCATAGTTGCATCAGAGATCTTATGGCCTCCAAAACTTAAAATAGTTACCATCTAGCCCTTTGCAGGAGAAGTTTGCCAATCCCTGGTCTAATAAGACATTCAACCTACTCTGAGTCTGGAAGCAGAAATTTCGATCCTGGGAACCACCACCTTTACCAGGTAGGTAGGTAGGGTGTGTGTGTGTGTGTTTTGGGACAGGGCTACCCTGGATCTCTTTGCTGGGGTGACTTATAGGGAGACTGGTTGGAGTTAGTAGACCATCAGTTTTTTTCAAGATACCAACTTCACAAAGAGCCAGATATTTCCTCTGGCTCCTGGTGAACGCTCAGAAGTTTCCAACCCGGATATTTTCACACTACCCCCACAGTGGCTCCCCTAAACCCAAACCTAAGGATCTAATCCCACATGCTCTCCCAAGATAGCAGCCTGCCCAAGTACACTCTGGGCTTCCTGTTCTCTCCAGACGTCACAGATTCTCTAAATAGCATCACTGATGACTTCCACATTTTTATCTGCAGCCCAAACCCCAGACATAAGATATAACCATTTGAATAAACAAATGGAGATCTCAAACTTAAAATAGGTCAACATGACTCCTGCGGCCTGACCTGCACCACTGCCATCACGTTAGTAAAAAACTGTGCACTCTTTTAAATTCTTTTGAGTCTTGCTCTGTCTCCCAGGCTGGAGTGCAGTGGCGTGATCTCAGCTCACTGAAGCCTCCGCCTCCTGGGTTCAGGCAATTTTCCAGCCCCAGCCTCCCGAGTAGCTGGGATTACAGGTGTGCACCACTATAACTGGCTAATTTTTGTATTTTTAATAGAGATGAGGTTTCACTATGTTGCTCAGGCTGATCTCAGACTCCTGGCCTCCAGTGATCTGCCCGCCTGGGCCTCCCAAAGTGCTGGGATTATAGGTGTGAGCCACTGCACCTGGCCTTCATTTTTTTTCTTTTTTCTTTTTTTTTCTTGAGACAGGGTCTCACTGTGTAGCTCAGGATAGAGTGCAGTGGCAAAATCTCGGCTCACTGCAGCCTTGACCTCCTCGGGCTCAGATGATCCTGCCACCTTCGCCTCCCTCCCTATAGCTGGGACTACGGGTGTGCACTACTATGAACAGCTAATTTTTTGTAGAGATGGGGTTTCACCACGTTGTTTAGGCTGGTCTTGAACTCCTGAGCTCAAACAATCCGCCCACCTCGATCTCCCAAAGTGCTAGGATTACAGGCGTGAGCCCCCGTTGTCTGGCTGACTTTCAGCCTTCTAACACCTGTGTAACTATTCCCTGTATTAAATCCTCTTTGGGAAATGCCTGGCCTGATTCCATATCCTGAATGGGTGCTGGCTGAATGACCCAACTCCTGATTTACAGTGTCTCTTGTGATCCTTAGGAATATTTGCCAATGATGGAAATTCTCTGTATCTGTCCTTAGAAATCCTGTCTTACAGCAGAAGACAGGATGGGGTGCTGCTCCAGGAAATAAAACCTATGATCACACTTATCCATGTATGATGGTTAAATGTCTGTGTCCCCCTAATATTCATATGTTGGGAACCTAAGACCCCATGTGATAGTATTCAGACGTGGCGCCTTTAGGAGACTGCGGAGTCATAAGGGCTCTGCCCTCATGAACAAGATAAGTGCCCTTATAAAAGGACACAAGGGAAGTAGCTAGGCCTTCTCCCCTTCCATCTCTCCTACCATCTGAGGACACAGTGTTCGTCCCTTTTTGCCACCTTCCACTGTGTAAGGATGCAGCAAGAAGGCACCAACTTGGAAGCAAAGAGCAACCCTTAATAAGACACCAAATCTGTTGGTTCCGACCTGGAACTTCCCAGTCTCCAAAACTAGAGGAATTAACCTTTGTTCTTTATGAATTACCCAGTCTCAGGTATTACGTTACAGCCACACAAACGGACTGAGACACTGTTGTTTTAACGAGCCCGGAATTTCTGCTGATGACTCTGAGGTTCCATGATGCGAAGCTATAGTGGCTAGGAAAGTCAGTTCAGCGTGGATCACTGTCAGGTTTGGAGATTCTGGGATAAGAAATGTAGGTTTTGAAAAATGCTTTGGTCTGAAATCCTGTAATAGGTGTCAAAAATGCAAATGTTGGCCGGACATGGTGGCTCACACCCGTAATCCCAGCACTTTGGGAGGCCAAGGCTGGTGGATCATTTGAGGTCAGGAGTTTGAGACCAGCCTGACCAACATGGTGAAACCCCATCTCTACTAAAAATACAAAAATTAGCCAGGGGTAGTAGTGCCGTGCCTGTGGTCCCAGCTACTCAGGAGGCTGAGGCACAAGAATCGCTTGAACCCAGAATACAGAGGCTGCAGTTAGCCGAGATCACGCCACTACAATCCAGCCTGGGTGACAGAGTGAGACTCCATCAGAAAAAAACCAACAACAACAAAAACCCAACATTTAAAAAAAAAAAAAAGCAGATGCTCTTCAGGGCCAAGCAGGCAGGATTGGGGTGTCCAGATGTGGGACAGTGGTGACCAGGCACATAAGAATGAATGCCTCCCCTCCAGAAAGTGACTCCTACTCAGCACCAACAAACTACTGTCCCCATGGGATCGGGGATTCAGCAATACAGATCTTAGAATTTTCAAGACAGTCCAGAAACTTCAATTTTTTTAATGTGAAATTACCCATTTTTCAACATTGGTAACCAACGTAACTTAAAAAAAACTCAATAGCTCGGTGGAGACCAGATACACTCCTGGAAGTCGGATGGTGGCTGTGGGTACTAGACTGTCATTTCTAGTGTGTGGCTTGGTGATTAAGAGTGGATGCGCCTGCATCCATTTGTCTGGGTACAAACCAGGGCTCTGCAGCTTACTGGCTCCGTGACCTCTGGCAGGTAACTCAACCTCTCTGTGCCTCTGTAGTAGCAGTTTGTTTGTTTTTGTTTTGTTGTTGAGTTGGGAGTTTCCAGCCCAGGCTGGAGTGCAGTGGCATGACCTCAGCTCACCGCAGTCTCCGCCTCCCGGGTTCAAGCGATTCTGCTGCCTCAGCCTCCCGAGTAGCTGGGATTACAGGCATGTGCCACCACGCCCGGCTAATTTTGTATTTTTAGTAGAGATGGGGTTTCCCCATGTTGGTCAGGCTGGTCTCCAACTCCTGACCTCAGGTGATCACCGCCTCAGCCTCCCAAAGTGCTGGGATTACAGGTGTGACCTACCATGCCTGGTCTCTTTTTTTTTTTTTTTTTTTTGAGACAGAGTCTTGCTCTGTTGCCCAGGCTGGAGTGCAGTGGTGCGATCTGGGCTCACTGCAACCTCCGCCTCCCAGGCCTAGCCCGGTCTCCTGCCTCAGTCTCCCAAGTAGCTGGGACAACAGGCACATGCCACCACATCCAGCTAAGTTTTTGTATTTTTAGTAGAGATGGGGTTTCACCTCGTTGGCCAGGCTGGTCTCGAACTCCAACCTCAGGCAATCCACCCACCTTGGCCTCCCAAGGTGCTGAGATTACAGGCGTGAGCAACCATGCCTGGCCTGTTGTAGCAGTTATAAAATGATGATCTTCCCACCTCAGCTTCCTGAATAGCTAGCTGGGACCATAGGCATGCACCACCATGCCCTGCTAATAATAAAAGTAGCCTCTAAAGATTATTATGAGCACTCAGATTACTCAGAGGACTCAAGACTCAGAGAGAATGCCGAAGTCAGTATATGGTCCCTGCGGCCTGATTCTCTGCTACCTTCTGACCTCACCTCCTGTCTTCCTCAGTTCCAGCCTCGTGGCCCTGTGTCTTCTTCCCAAGCACCCCAAGTGGGCTCCCACCTCAGGCCATTGCACTTACTGTCCCCAGACAGCCACAAGGCTCACTCCTGCCCCTTCTCTAGGTCTCTGCTCTGATGCCACCTGAGTGAAGCCTTCCCTGACCATCCTACTTAAAACTGTAACCTTCACACACACAAGCTTCCCACCCTGTTCTTTTCTCCATAGCACTTATGACTATCTAACATTCCATACAATTTGTATATTTTACTTAAACACTTGATTACTGTCTTCCCCATTATAACCTCCACAAAGGGAGGGTGGTTTTTTTTTTTTTGAGACGGAGTCTCGCTCTGTCGCCCAGGCTGGAGTACAGTGGCGCAATCTCGGCTCACTGCAACCTCTGCCTCCTGGGTTCACGCCATTCTCCTGCCTCAGCCTCCTGAGTAGCTGGGACTATAGGCGCTAGCCACTACGCCGTGCTAATTTTGTGTATTCTTTAGTAGAGACGGGGTTTTACTGTGTTAGCCAGGGTGGTCTCGATCTCCTGACCTCGTAATCTGCCCGCCTCGGCCTCCCAAAGTGCTGGCATTACAGGAGTGAGCCACCACGCCCAGCCGGGAGGGGGTTTTTGTTCATCGTGTTCACTGTTATATTTCCAACTCCCAGAGCAGTGCCTGCCATCTCATAGGTGCTCAATAAATCATTGTTGGGTGAATGAGTAAATAAATAACAGTCCCTACCTTGTAAGCATCTGATGTGATTGTCCACATAAAGCACTGAGTCCAGGGCCTGGTCCACTGTGAGAGCTGACTTAATGATGGCCATTACAGTAATTCAGGTTCTATTCTTGAAGGTTCTTAGTTTCTAACCTTCTATGAGTTAACACATGTAAAGCGCCTTAGAACAGGGCTGGTTGCCCAGTAAATTCTCCGTTAATGATAGCTATTATTATAATTAGGCTTCTATTTTCAAAGTAGCTTCGGTGCCAAGCTTCTGTGAATTATGAATTATACTTCCCATCTCAGAGCCCAAGCCCAAGTTTTGGCAAGGCTGTAAAGAGCTGATCCTCTGCCACCCTTGGATTCATCCCTACAGCTCTGGCCTCCTTGGCACACCAGGCAGGCTCCTCTGGCCTGGAGTGTTCTTCCACATTGATGTACATGGCTCCCCCCGGCTTCAGATCTGTCGCCTTCTCAGGGAGGACTACACTCTTTAAAACTGCAGCCTCCTTCCAGAACAGTTCTCCCTTCAGTCCTTTTTAAAAATTTTTTGTTGGGACAAATTCTTGCCATCATCCAGGCTAGAGTGCAGTGAGCAGTGGCATAATCACAGGTCACTGCAGCCTCAACCTCCAAGGCTCAAGTGATCTTCCCACCTCAGCTTCCTGAATAGCTAGCTGGGACCATAGGCATGCACCACCATGCCCTGCTAATTTAATTTTTTGTAGATGGGGTCCCACTGTGTTGCCCAGGCTGGTCTTCAACTCCTGGCCTCAAGAATCTTCCCACCTCAGCCTCCCAAAGTGCTGGAATTATAGACGTAAGCCACGGGCCTCCCTTCAGTTTTTTTTTGTTTTTTGGAGACAGGTTCTCACTGTTGCCCAGGCTGGAGTGCAGTGACATGATCACCACTCACTGCAGCCTTGACTTCTCAGGCTCCAGCAATCCTCCCATCTAAGCCTCCCTAGTAGCTGGGACTATAGCCGTGCACCATTGTTAGCCCAGATAATTTTCTGTATTTTGTAGAGATGGGGTTTTGGCATGCTGCCCAGACTGGTCTCGAACTCCTGCGCTCAAGCGATCCGCCCACCTCAGTGCTGGGATTTCAGGAGTGAGCCACCATGCCGGGCCTCCTTTCAGTGCTTTATTGTTCTCACGGCATTTGTCAGCACCCAGCATATGCTGTATCTTACTTGTTTATGTCTGTCTTCACCAGCAGCCTCTACCCACTCCCATGTAAGCTCCATGAGGACAACGATTTTATTTTATTCACTGGTGTGTTCCCAATGCTTAGCACACAGCAGGTACTCAAAAATATTTGTTAAATGAATTAATGGATCACAATCCCTATCTCCCAGGGTTATTCTAAGAAGCTGATAATCTCATGCAAATTAAGTGCAGCACTCTGTAAGTGCTCGGAAAATGGCAGCTGTAATTATCATTAAGGTTCTATTTTTGTAAGTTCCTAGATGCACCATTTCTATGAGTCAATATATATAAAGCCCTTGGACTGGCACCAGACACCCAGGAAGCGCTGAGGAAGCGTAGCTGTGATTATAATTAAAGTCCTCTTTGTGGAAGTTCCTAGGCGATGTGGCAGAAAGCCCTAGCTGTCCTCCACGAACCGTTTTCTGCTTTCTGGGCGCTTGGCTAGACTGCTTCTCCCAGGTTGTTTTTGCAGTTAGCTGTGGCCACGTATCTAATTTCTCAGCAGAGGCGTGTCAATGGAACCAGTGTGTGCCCCTGGCAGGCCAGGGCTTGTAAGACAACACGTGCACCTCACCAGGTTCCCTGTCCTCTTCTGTCAGCAGGACCCAGGCCATAGCCACCCAGTCTGGACCATGGGGGAGACAACAGGCTTAAGGGATGGCCTGGGTCCCCAAATGACTCACCCAGCACTATTTTGTGAGTGAGAAATGAAATTCTATTGTTAGAGCCTATGGAAATATCATCAAATACAAGCACATAGTAAATGTTAGTTATCTTTCCCAAAAGACCCCGAGGTTCCCCAAGAAGGAGCACAGGGGAAATACACATACACACACACACACACACACACACACACACACTCTCTCTCTGTCTGAACCAACACACACAGATACAGATTTTGGCTTTTATTCTGGCCATCACACATCTACTTCTAAGACAACACAGACCGGCAATACCCCATCCCCCATGACCACTGTCACAACCCGAATTTCCTCAGGCCCCCTCCTCCCACCCCGCCCCTTCTGCCAAGCTCCCTGTGTGGGGGCTCTGCCTACACCTCACCCCGGGCGTGCAGCATGAAGTGCCCGTGCAGCTCCCCCAGGTTGTCGAAGGAATCCTCGCATTCCGTACAGTGGTAGGTTCCCTCCTCCTCCTCTTCCTCCTCCTCCTCCCGCCCAGCTGGTCGGCCCTCCCCAGCCCGAGGTGGTTCCTCCTCTTCCTCCCCGAGTGCCCTGCCTTCAGGGGCTGGTGCTTCCTGGGGGGCTGTAGCAGGGCAGCAGAGCCGGCAGGGTGGGGTTCCCGGTGGGGCCTCCCCAAGGGGTGAGCGGCCACAGAGCTGGCAAGGCTGAGCCGGGGGGCCCGGGGGCTGGGCTGCACGGGGGGCCCGGCGGGATGGGCCACCACGGCCCCCCCCAAGGCGCTGCTTCACCTTGTAGCCAGGATCATATTCGGGATCGTCAGTGGTCTCCTCTTCCTCCTCCTCCTCATCTTCTTCCTCTTCGGAGTCCGGCTCTGAGAGAGTGTATTCTGAATCAGAGGAATGCTCAGGGCCTGGAGGGGGAAAGACAGGGGGAGACAGTGGCATCAGAGGAAAGAAGGCTAGGCCCAGCTGTCCCCTCCCTGAACCTCACATTCAGACTTGCCATAGTATGACCAGGGTAGCCTGGGCACTACCCTTCTCTTCCCCACAGATGAGTCCCCATGGCATAGAACAAGGCTGGCAGCCGGTAGATTCCCTGTATCTTTGTGTCAAGCAAATGAATGTCTTCTAAGAACTGCATGGGACAGGACTGGGCATGGTGGCTCATGCCTGTGATCCCAGCACTTTTGGGTGGCCAAGATGGGAAGATCACTTGAGCCCAGAAGTTTGAGACCAGCCTGGGCAATATAGCAAGACTCCGTCTCTATAAAAAATTTAAAAATTAGTCAGGCCTGGTGACACATTGCCTGTAGTACCAGTTTCTCAGGAGGCTGAGGCGGGAGGATCACTTGAGCTGAGGAGTTTGAGGCTGCATTTGAGCCATGACTGCGCCACTCCCTTCCAGCCTGGGTGACAGAGTGAGACCTCACCTCTTAAAAATAATTTTTTTGGCTGGGCATAGTGGATTATGCCTGTAATCCCAGCACTTTGGGAGGCCAAGGAGGGCAGATCATGAGGTCAGGAGTTCAAGACCAGCCTGGCCAACATGGTGAAACCTTGTCTCTACTAAATACACAAAAATTAGCTGGGTGTGGTGTCAGGTGCCTGTAATCCCAGCTACTCGGGAGGCTGAGGCAAGAGAATTGCTTCAACCCAGGAGGCGGAGGTTGCAGTGAGCTGAGATTGCACCACTGCACTCCAGCCTGGATGACAGAGCAAGCATCCGTCTTGGGGAAAAAAAAAAAACTCCATGGGGAGGTGGGTTGGGAGGCGTTTAGGAAGGACAAAGCAGGAGTAGTAAAAAACCAACAGTAACAATAGCATCCTTGCTATTCTAGAAGCCCTGTTCCTATACATTAACTCACTAAATCCCCAACAACCCTTTGAGGGTGATACTGTTACTATCCCCAGTTGATGGATGTGGAAACTGAGGCACACGGAGGCTAGACGACTTACTCCCCTGTGGTTACACAGCTCTGGCAGGAAAGGCTGAACCTGGGCCATGGCCGACACTGGATCATTTTAGGGAGACAACCATTTGAAAAGGTATTTGTGCAAATTAAAACACATACATACACACAGATGTACTTTTATATCTGTGGCCATGGAGAGAGAGATATATAGGTGAATTAAAATATTTATTTATAGGTGAGATATTACTGTGATTTCACAGTTATCAAGGACATGCCTAGGACAAGTTTAGGTTTAAAGAAAAGGGCCTGTAATCCTAGCACTTTGGGAGGCTGAGGTGGGCGGACTGCCTGAACTCAGGAGTTCATGACCCACCCTGGGCAACATCATGAAACCCAATTTATTTCTTGTACTTTTTGTATTTTTAGTAGAGACTAAAAATACAAAAATTAGCCAGGTATAGGGTGGTGGGTGCCTACAGTCCCAGCTACTCGGGAAGCTGAGGCAGGAGAACTGCTTGAACCCAGGAGGCAAAGGTTACGATGAGCCAGTATCAAGCCACTGCACTCCAACCTGGGTGAGAGAGCGAGACTCCGTTTTCAAAGAAAAAGAAAAGGGGAAAAATTTTAAAGTTGATATATGGAAAAGGGCGACATCAGCTGCCATTATGGGGGCGCACAGAGTAATGGCTGGGGTGGGGTCCCCGTGACCACAGTGTGGGAAGTACCAGCTTTTTTGGCCTCAGTGGCAGGAGCCTGCCAAAAGCCTTACCTTGTATCCATCCCGGCCCCATTCCTCAGTTTCTCCCAGAACCCAGAGGATCCTGCTACTGCACCCAGTGCTCCACCCTTGCTCCTGTCATCACAGTGGCCACAAGGCTCTTCATACTAGGCTCCTCACCTTCCCTGACACCCCAGGCCCGTACCTGCCTCAGGGTCTTTGCCATCCTTTCTGCCGATATCACTCTCCATTCCATGTCTCTTCTCAAGTGTCACCTTCTCAGTGACACCCTGGCCACTCCCTAGCACTCCCTATGCCCCTTACTCTGCTTGATTTTTCTCCATCTTCTTTTGAGATGGAGTCTCGCTCTGTCATCCAGGCTGGAGTGCAGTGGTGTGATCTCAGCTCATTGGAAACTCCACCTCCTGGGTTCAGGCAATTCTTCTGCCTCAGCCTCTCAAGTAACTGGGATTACAGGCGCGCACCATCACGCCCAGGTAATTTTTGTATTTTTAGTAGAGACGGGGTTTCACCTTCTTGGCCAGGCTGGTCTCAAACTCCTGACCTCAGGTAATCCACCCATCTCAGCCTCCCAAAGTGCTGGGATTACAGGTATGAGCCACCGTGCCGGGCTCTTTTTTCTCCATCTTCTGACTCACTGCATACAGCATTTGCTTGTGTGCTTGTTTATTGCCTGTCCCCGACAGCAGGGATTTTGTCTGGTTCACTGCTGTGGCCTTAGCATCTAGAACACTTCCTTTGTACAAAGAAAGTACTTATGACATATTTATGGCATGGATATCTCTGCATGGAATTTGAAAAGCCTGTTCTGAGGCTTCACACACACTGTTCCTCCCTCTGGTGGGAATGTCCTGCCCTAGTTTTTCCCACCATCCTTTAGGACCCAGTGGGAGGCCTTCCTCTTTGGTGAGGCCGTCCCAGACCTCCTCATCCCAGGCAGCCAGTCATTTTTTCTACCACCCTCCTGGTGGGTTCCCAGCATCACCAGCCCAGAACGGGTTATAACCGTTTTCTTCTGAACATCCGCCCCTGCAGCTCTCTCCTACTGGTTCCCGCCATTTAACAATCGTTTCCTGGCCGGGCGCGGTGGCTCACGCCTGGAATCCCAGCACTTTGGGAGGCCGAGGCGGGTGGATCACGAGGTCAGGAGAACGAGACTATCCTGGTTAACACCGTAAGACCCCGTCTCTACTAAAAATAGAAAAAAATTAGCTGGGCATGGCGTCAGGCGCCTGTAATCCCAGCTACTGGGGAGGCTGAGGCAGGAGAATGGTGTCAACCTGGGAGGCGGAGCTTGCAGTGAGCCGAGATCGTGCCACTGCACTCCAGCCTGGGCGACGGAGCGAGACTCTGTTTCAAAAAAAAAAAAAAAAAAAAATCGTTTCCTGAGGCCTTGGCATGGGCTATTCCCCACTCTGTCCACCTGGTGACCCCCTAACTCATCCTTCAAGACCCAGCACAAACTCCGTCCTCTGTGAAGCCACCATCCTGATGCCCCAGGCTCCCGGCCAGGTCTCTCTCCGATGCCCCAGCACCTCCTCCTGTTACTGTCCTAGAAGCTGACTGCAGTCAGCTGCCCCTCAGGGTATCTGCTTTATCTGACTCGGAAATCCTCAAGGGCAGGTATGATCTTGGGGTCCCCAGCAGAGGACATGTGGGTCAATGGATGATAGTGGCCCCAAGACCCTGATCTCCCTCCCCAAAGCCTTAGCCTCTGCTCCCTGCCCACCTGGGTGACCCATTCTTTTTTTTTTTTTTTTTTTTTTTTTGAGAGAGTCTTGCTGTCACCCAGGCTGGCATGCAGTGGTGTGATCTTGGCTCGCTGCAACCTCCGCCTCCAAGGTTCAAGCGATCCTCCCACCTTAGCCCCTGAAGTAGCTGGGATTACAAGCGTGTGTCACCAAACCTGGCTAATTTATATATATATATATTTTTTTTTTTTTGAGATGGAGTCTTGCTCTGCAGCCCAGGCTGGAGTGCAGTGGCCGGATCTCAGCTCACTGCAAGCTCCGCCTCCCGGGTTTACGCCATTCTCCTGCCTCAGCCTCCCAAGTAGCTGGGACTACAGGCTCCCGCCACGTCGCCCGGCTAGTTTTTTGTATTTTTTAGTAGAGACGGGGTTTCATCGTGTTAGCCAGGATGGTCTCGATCTCCTGACCTCGTGATCCGCCCGCCTCGGCCTCCCAAAGTGCTGGGATTACAGGCTTGAGCCACCGCACCTGGCAATTTTTATATTTTTGGTAGAGATGGGGTTTCACCATGTTGGTTAGGCTGGTCTTGAACTCCTGACCTCAGGTGATCTGCCTGCCTCGGCCTCCCAAAGTGCTGGGATTACAGGTGTGAGCCACCGCGTCCAGCCTGCCTGACCCTTTCCTTCTCTACTGGCAAAACTCCTGCTCCTTTTTAAAGCCAAGCTCATGTCACCTCCTCTGTGAAGTCCTTGCTGACTCCCCAGGCAGTCAGTGTCTCTCTCATATGGGCTCCCCGGCCCCTGCTCCGCTCTCCATCACACCCTGACCACTCTGGGCAGTGACCCCCCCTCCCCACCCACTGACTATGGGCTCCTCAAAGGCAGGACCTGGGTCTGCCCCATCTCTCTGTCCCCAGCAATGCTGGGCATGAGTCAGCCTCAGAAGACATCTGCTAAATGGCTGCAAACCAGAGGAAATATCTCCAGCCTCAGGCTGGGTGGGATACCTGCCCTCTCCTCCCACCTCTGACTTCATACCACTCACCCTGCAGAGTCTTCAGTGCCCACTGTGACTTCACACAGTTGGCCTGTGACAGGCAATCAGGTCATCGTCCACGGCTACCAGGTGTTTCATGTCTACTGTGACTTCCAGGACCACAAGCCCTTTTGCGCCCACCATGTCTTCACCTAAGAGATCTTCAAAGCCCAGTATGTCCCCGGCACCCAGTGGATCCTCCATGCCCACTGCGGATCCCAAGCCTCCTGCCTCCTTGAAGTCCACCAAATCAGCAACGCCCAACAGATCTTTAGTGCCCACCAAGCCAGCGACATCCCCCAACTTGGTCGTGAGCCCAAGCAGTTCCAAGTCCACCAAATCGACCAGTACAAAAAGAGCCCCTTCTAACCTGCCCAGCAGCAGGTCCCGAGTCCGCAGCAAGGCAAGAACACCCAGCAGGGTGAGCACCGACACCAGGACCAGCAAAGCCAGCAAAGCCAGCAAGGCCAGCGGCGTGAGATGCCACCAGCGGAGGGGCACACACAGCCGGGGTAGGACACCTGGCAGAAGGGGAAGCCGAAGCTCCAAGAGGTCACCCAGCAGGGCCAGCACTCCTGGCAGGATAAGAACTCATGGTGCCAGACCAGGCATGGCCAGCAGGGTGAGAACTCCCACTTCACAGCAAAAACGGAGCCGGGGAAAGAGTTACGGCCGGCCTAGAACCAGCAACAGGGAAAGAAGTGACAGCCAGCCTAGAAATATGAGCAAGAAGAGTTACCGCCCACCAGGAGGCTCAGGTATGGGGAGGAGTTCCGAGCTGGCTGTAACTCCCAGTACAGCCAAGTGTCAAACCCTGACTGGAATTCCCTCCAAGGAGAAGAGTGACAGCCCATCTCCATCGTCATCAAGGATGGTGAAGAGCTACGGTCAGATAATCATCCCCAGTAGGGAAAAGAGTTACAGCCCCACTGAAACGTCCAGCGGGGTCAAGAGTTATAACCAGGCCAGTACCCACAGCAGGCCGCAAAGTCACAGTCAATCTAGAAGCCCCAGAAGGTCAAGAAGTGGCAGTCAGAAGAGGACGCACAGCAGGACGAGAAGTCACAGTTGGAAGAGAAACCACAGCAGGGCAAGAAGTCGTACCCGGAAGGGAATTCTGAGCCAGACGGGAAGACATAGCCAGTCTAGAACCCACAGCAAGGGGAAAAGTCAAAACCAACCTAGAACCCCCAGAAGAGGAAGAAGTCACAACTGGTCTAGAAACCCCACCGAGGAAAGAAGTCATAGCCATTCTAGAAGCTTCAGCAAAGACAGAGATCGCAGAGGATCTAGCAGCCCCAGGAAGGAGAACGGTCACAGTCAATCTGGAAGCCCCAACAAGCAAAGAGATCGCAGCCCATCTAGAAGTCCCAAGAAGGAGAGAGATCGCAGCCGATCTAGAAGTCCCAACAAGGCGAGAGATCATAGCCGATCCAGAAGCCCCAGCAAGGAGAGAGATCACAGCCAACTTGGAAGCCCCAGCAAAGAGAGAGATCGCAGCCGATCTAGAAGCCCCAGCAAGGAGAGAGAGCGCAGACAATCTAGAAGCCCCAGCAAAGAGAGGGATCACAGACGATCTAGAAGCCCCAGCAAGGAGAAATATCACAGCCGACTTGGAAGCCTCAACAAGGAGAGAGATCACAGCCAATCTAGAGGCCCCAGCAAGGAGAAAGAGCACAGACAATCCAGAAGCCCCAGCAAAGAGAGAGATCGCAGACGATGGAGAAGCCCCAGCAAAGAGAGAGAGCGCAGACAATCCAGAAGCCCCAGCGAGGAGAAAGAACACAGACAATCCAGAAGCCCCAGCAAAGAGAGAGATCACAGACGATGGAGAAGCCCTAGCAAGGAGAGACAGTGCAGACAATCTAGAAGCCCCAGCGAGGAGAAAGAACACAGACAATCCAGAAGCCCCAGCAAAGAGAGAGATCACAGTCAATGGAGAAGCCCCAGCAAGGAGAGAGACCCCAGTCAATCTACAGTCCCCAGAAGTCCCGACTGGAAGAGATCCCCTACCAGGACAAGGAGTCTCAGTCAGAATAGAACCCCTAGCAAGACAAGCAGCCACTGCCCATCAACATTTCCCAGTGGAGGCCAAACCCTAAGCCAGGATGACAGTCAAGCCAACGCCACCACCTCTAAGGCCACCTTACCTGGGGAAAGGTCTTCGTCGTCTTCTTCCAAGCTGGCATAGCCCCCAGTCTCAGCTGGCTCACGGGTCTCTGTCATGGCCGGGAGAGGGGACAGGAGACAGGAGCAGAGCAGCAGCTGAGCAGCGTCCCTCCCCGGCCAGCTCTCCACAGCCACACCTCGGCCACAAGTTCTCTAATACAGGATGTTGGCAGGTAGAGAGGGATGCTGGATAGGGGGAAAGGAAAGGCCTGTGATGATTCAATAAATTTTTACATAGCACCCATCCCCACCCTAAGCCCAACTGTGTGCTCATTGCTGGGGTGGGGCACAGAGGACCCCAGCTGTGTCCCTGACTGTCTACAGGGAATTGACTACAAGCCCTGCCCCTCTCTAGGTCTTTTTTTTCAGTTAGGCAGAGTCTCGCTCTGTTGCCCAGGCTGGAGTGCAGTGGCGCGATCTCAGCTCACTACAACCTCCACCTCCCAGGCTCAAGCAATTCTCCTACCTCAGCTTCCCAAGTAGCTGCAACTACAGGCGGGTGTCCTCACGCCCAGCTAATTTTGTATTTCTAGTAGAGATGGGGTTTCACCATGTTGGCCAGGCTGGGCTTGAACTCCTGACCTCAGGTGATCCACACACCTCAACCTCGCAATGTGCTGGGATTACAGGCGGGAGCCACAGCACCTGGCCCCCTCTCTAGGTCTTAATTTCCCCATGTGGGCAACAAGGCTGCCTTCTGGTTCTTATTCAGTGGGACAGGGAGAGGTGACACTCCAAATATTCAATAGTGGAGACTGGTGTGGGCACCAATCAGAACTGAGAGTGGAGCAGGGACGGATGCCAGGCATTAACCCTTTAGTTGCTGGACCATGGAGAGGTCTGGGGTTGGAGGAGTGTTATGGGGAAAAAACCCTCAAACTATGTTTTTCCTCTACTCTCACACTACCACCATAACAATCATCAACACAGAATTCTGTGACCAAATGTGTGGGGCTTTTTCCCCACACACTGCACAGCAGACACAGGCTAGGTGTCCCCTCCAATTCCATTCCAACGCTATCCACACGCCCAGCTAATTTTTGTATTTTTGGTAGAGACAGGGTTTCACCATGGTGCCCCAGAGCTCAAGCAATCCGCCCGCTTCAGCCCTCCAAAGTGCCGGGATTACAGGCGTGAGCCACCACACCCGACTTTTTAAAGAAAATAAGGCTGGGCGAGGTGGCCCACACCTGTAATCCCGGCACTTTGGGAGGCCGAGGCAGGCAGATCACCTGAGCTCAAGAGTTTGAGACCAGCCTGGGCAACATGGCAAACCTTGTCTCTACCAAAAAAAAAAAAAAAATTACAAAAGTTAGCCGGAGTGGTGGCATATGCTTACAGTCCCAGTTACCTGAGAGGCTGAGGCAGGAGGATCACTTGAGCCTGGAAGGTCAAGGGTGCAGTGAGCCGTGACCTTGCCACTGCACTTAAGCCTGGATAACCCCTCTTACAAAAAAAAAAAAAATTGCTGGAGCTGCTCACAGAACTCAAGGAAATGCTTATTTAGATTTTCTGGTTTATTATTGCAAAGAAGAAAGATGAAGAGATGTGTAGGGCAAGGTATAAGGGAAGGGGCAGGGAGCTTCACGCCCTCCCTGGGGTGCCACCCTACAGGAACCCTCATGTGGTCAGCTATGCGGAAGCTCTCCAAACCCAGTCCTCTTGGGTTTTTACAGAGGCTTTAAGACAGCAGCATTAGGCATGGAATTCTCTGAAAATGTCTTAAGACCAACAATCAGGAAGGTGGGGAAGATTAGAGTCTTGCCCTGGGGCAGGAAATGGAGGGAAGGAGGAGGTCAGAGTTGAGACCTGCCCCAGGCCTAAGGTACACAACATTATAACAAGAGACCACAAACAAAGGCTATAGGAGTTAGCAGCCAGGAACTGTGGATAAAAACCAACATATTTATATATATAATACCACATGGAGGGTCCAAAGTGGCAGTTAGGGACAGGGAGTACTTGTGTAGCAGTGACACACCAACCCATCTGAAAGTATTTTAATATTTAAACAATTGGTATGGCTGTACTAGTTTGTGACTATCAGCCTTAATTCTGTATCCATTGGCAAGATAGTGTCTAGGTTTGCCACGCTCTAGCTGTGTAGCACCAAGCGAAGAACTTAACTTCTCCAGCCTGTTTCCTTCTCTGTAAGAAAGGGGCTTCCAGGCCTTAACTCACGTACTCCCCATAACTAGGTTGGAATTACCTCCTTTGTACAGATGAGAAAACAGACACAGAGGTGGTAAGTGAATAGCCCAAGGTCACCATCTGGTAAGTGGATGAACTAGGATTGGAAGCCACACCTTTCATAAAATGATTTCAGCTCAAAAGGTTTTTCTGAAGATTCAGTAGGCTCACTGATAGAAATTGCTGGTGTGTGGCCGGTATTCCATCAAGAGTGGTCATTACTACTCCCACCCCCACCCCTCTGTAAACTCCAGACATTCCCAACCTCTCACCTCTCCCTGTGCACACAAGGCCTTTTCCCGTCTGTGCGTCTTAGTACACCCACTGTTGCTGTCAAGAAAGTCCTCCTCCTCCTTCTTTTTTTTTTTTGGAGATGGAGTCTCACTTTTTTTGCCCAGGCTGGAGTACAGTAGCGCGATCTCACTGCAACCTCCCCCCTGCCTCAGCCTCCCTAGTAGCTAGGATTACAGGCAGCCATCACCACGCCCTGCTTTTTTTTTTTTTTTTTTTTTTTGAGGTGGACTCTCACTCTGTCGCCCGGGCTGGAGTGCGGTGGCGCAAGCTCCGCCTCCTGGCTTCAGGCCATTCTGCTGCCTCAGCCTTCCAAGTAGCTGCGGCGGCTATTTTTTGTATTTTTAGTATAGACGGGGTGATGGTCTCGATCTCCTGACCTCATGATCCGCCCACCTCGGCCTCCCAAAGTACTGGGATTACAGGCGTGAGCCACCGTGCCCAGCCTACTTATTTATATTTTTTAAGAGACAGGGTCTCGCTCAGTTGCCCAGGCTGGACTGCAGTAGGGTGGTCTGTAGGAAAGGGGCTTCCAGGTCTTAACTCATGTAATTCCCATAACCAGGTTGGAAGGTTAGCTCACTGTAACCTCAAACTCCTATGCTCATAGTACCCTACTCACCCCTAGCAGAGGAGCTGGGACTACACGTGTGCGCCACCACGCCAGGCTTAATTTTTACTTTTTTTTGTAGAGAAGGGGGTCTCGCTATGTTGCCCAGGCTGGTCTTGAACTCCTGGTCTCAAGTGATCCTCCTGCCTCAGCCTCCCAAAGCGTTAGTATCACAGGCATAAGCCACTGCAACTGGCCTAAACAGTTATTTAATATAGCTATGTTCCATGTGATATTTGAAACATACTTTTCTAAAAGGTTGTATCTTTTGGATATAGTTGTTTATCTGAAATTCAAATTTAACTAGACATTGTATATTTTATATGGCAACCATACACCTGGGGCAATCAAGACCGTCCCATGAAGTTACCAAAAGACAATGCCTATCAGCCTACACTTTTCCAAGCCCACATAACACAAGGCCCCTTCCTGAGTATTCCAGACGTCAGGTAGGGCCATCCCTTGGTTCACAAGCCTACTCCTACCACGCCTATGGCAGCCAAACTGAAAGGCAAACACAGTGCTGGAGACCCCACAATGCCCTGGGTCTGTAGCAGCCAATTCCCAAGATGCCCCGCGTGAACACAATAGGCACTCGTTCCAATGCTCGAGCAATGAGACGAGGGTAAAACCTTCCACTACGGGACAATAAGGGCCAGTTCCCACAATTCCTTGTGGCAGTTTTTCCCAGGATGCCTTGGGCCTATAGCGACCACCTTCCCGGACTCCCTGTGTGGAAGCGCTCCAAGTCTCCAAGACAGTCAGTGGCAGGTGTGGGATAAAAGGAACCGGTCTCGACGAGGATCTGGGACACTCTTTCCCAGGATGCACCAGGCCTACAACGACTAGCGGACCGACTCCCACAGCGCTTCAAGGCGGAGCGCTCGGTTCTCCCAGGATGCCCCAGGGCGGCACAGCCGCGTAGGGGGAGAAAAGGAAGCCCTCGGGTCACCATGGCCCCAGACCGCCGGCTCCCCGGCGACGGGAGTCGTCGTTCCCATCATGCAGCGGGGCCGTAGCGCCCGCTTCCCGGCATGCCCCGCGCACCCCTGCCCGGGACACTCACCGGCGCCGGCGGCCCCCGCTCCGGCTCTGCGGCGGCAGCTGCACGCCCAGCCTCTGCGCCTGCGTCGCAAGCAGGGTAGGAGAGCGCGCAGGGGGCGTGAAGAGCCTAGGGCGCTTGCGCGGTGAGACGGACTAGTCCTGTAGCTCTGTGTGAAGAGGGGCTATGAGCGTCGGGCCGTCGACGAGACCCGCGCGGGGGGCGCCGTGCTTTGCCCCTCGCTGCCTGGGTTTACTTGGTACAGTCCGCGGCCCGAAGGAACAACAAGCTGAAGGGTTCGCGCGTGCGTGTGGGGGGCAGGAACGCTACTTATAAAAATGGGATGCGCTGGGGGTGGAGGGCGCTAGTTTGGACTGGATCCTGGGCCCGAGGCCTGCTTATTTGCATAATCCTAGCGCGGGACAATGAAAGGCCTCCAGAACTGGAAGGAGTGATTTGCATATTCCCCGAGGAGGCCTTACTCCTGAGCGCAGTGATTAGCATATGGCGGGGCAACCTGAGCAAAGCGCATGCGCGCAGGGACTGCAGACTAACGCGAAGTGGGTAACCTTGCTTTCGTTGGGGATCAGTTTGCATCCTGAGAGGGGCACGAGGGTCAGGACCCCTCCCAGCCAGGATAAATGTTTATTGATCTCCTAGGTGTCAGACCCTATGCTGGCAGATTCTATGGTTTCTGCAGTGAACCATACTCCTGTACTCAAGGCGCCCCAGTCGAAGGAGATACACACCTAATTAGACAACTACTACCCAGAAGGTCAGACCTGGAGTGAGGAACACAGGGGACTATGGGAGCCTAAGAGGCGCCTGTCCCGGCCTATGGTTCTAGAAAGGCTTCCAGGAGGTGGTGATCCTTAAGCCAAGTACGAATAGGAGCCAGCTAGAATGGGAATGGATCTGGCAGAGTGAACAAGCGCCAAGGCCCAGAGGCCAAAAAAAAAAAAAAAAAAAAGCGCATGGTTTGAGGAAGCAAGAGCAGCATAGTATGCCTAGAACCGAACTGGAGAGGGGAAATGGTCTTATAGACCATGTTAGAGTTGATCTATGACTACATTCCAGTCTTCCTGGAAGTGTCACATTCCGGCTTAAACTCCCAAAGGAATCCCATTAGGAAAAAAAGTCCAAAAATCTTTATCATGGCCTCAGGGCTATACAGCTGGTCTGGCCGTGCTTATCTTTCTGACCCCACCTACTTCCTCCTCCCTCCACTCCTGTCCAGCTCCACCTTAAGCCAAACTCTCTCTGCCATCTCGGGCCTTTGCTCTTGCCGTTCCCTCCGCCTGAAAATGCTTTTCCCTCTGACCTTTGAATACCTGCTCTTGTGCTCACCATTCATATCTTGGTACAGATGTCAATTTGAGAGGTTTTTCCTGATCTCTCCATAATAGCGCTTACACATATGACTGGAGTTACAGATAAATTGGGATTGGCCATGAGTCCGTGGTGGTTGTAACTGGCATGAAGAGTACATGGGGCTGGGCGCGGTGGCTCATGCCCGTAATCCCAACACTTTGGGAGGCCGAGGCGGGTGGATCACCTGAGGTCAGGAGCTTGAGACCAGTCTGGGCAACATGGTGAAACCTGCCTCTATTAAAAGTACAAAAATTAGCCAGAGGTGATGGGGGGTTGCCTGTAATCCCTGCTACTTGGGAGGCTGAGGCATGAGGATCACTTGAACCCTGGAGGCAGAGTCGAGATTGAGCCACTGCACTCCAGCCTGGGCCACCCAGCGAGACTCATCTCAAAAAAAAAAAAAAAAAAAGTCTGGGCGTGGTGGCTCACGCCTGTAATCCCAGCACTTTGGGAGGCTGGGGCGGGCGGGTCACGAGGTCAGGAGATTGAGACCATCCTGGCTAACAAGGTGAAAACCCATCTCTATTAAACATACAAAAAAAAAAATTAGTCGGGTATGGTGGTGGCAGGCGCCTGTCGTCCCAGCTATTTGGGAGGCTGAGGCAGGAGAATGGCGTGAACGCAGGAGGCAGAGCTTGCAGTGAGCCGAGATCTCGCCACCGCACTCCAGCCTGGGCGACAGAGTGAGACTTCATCTCACACACACAAAAAAAGTACATGGGACTTTATTGCCCCATCTACTCCTGTGGGTTTGAAGTTTTCCATAATGACAATGGCATACCACATTACCATACTCTGCATGTATATTAATAGTTCCTATCACAATCTGAACTTTCTTTGCTTCCTTGTTCTAAGTGTTTTCCTCATGAAAGCTTCATGAGGGTAAGAATGCAGTCGCCCTTTTTCATTTTGGGTTCTCAGTGCTTAGAGCAGGATCAGATTTCAGAGTAGTGCAGAGCTGTCTTTTTTTTTTTTTTTTTTTTTTTTGAGACGCATGCCCAGGCTGAGGCAGTGGCCGGATCTCAGCTCACTGCAAGCCTCGGCCTCGGTTCACTTCCTATTCTGTCTCAGCCTCCCGAGTAGTTACCTGCATGCCTCGCCAATCAGGTTCGCTAGTTTTTTTTTGTATTTTTTAGTAGAGATGGGGTTTCACCGTGTTAGCCAGGATGGTCTCGACCTCCTGACCTCGCGGATCCTGCCTGCCCCTAAAGTGCTGATTACAGGCTTGAGCCACCAAGGCCTCGGCCGAAAGGCCAAGGTTCTAACACCTAACATTTGCCTGTTTTATTCACCATGGACTCTAGAACTTTGAGCAGCACCTGGCATGTTGTAAGAGGTTATTTTTTAAAGTTAGAATAATACATCTAAAAGGTACATGAATGAATGAGAGGCCTGGGATGCCAGACTAAAGAGCTTTGACTTGGTCTAGAGGTGATAGGGAGCTAGGCAAAGGTTTTGAGAGCTTAACTTTAATTCAAAGTTCCCTTGGAGACTAATGTCTGGGGTATGGGGAAGCCAGGGTAAGGGTCCGGGCCATGGAATGGGGTAGCTCAGTTGCTATCAAAAAGACAAGACTCCATGACTATTTGGCTGAAGAAGTGGCCAAACCCAGGTTTCTTGGGAGGTCGAGATACCCTCAATGAGGTCAGGACCTTCTCCTGGCCTATACTGTCCACCAGCAACCATCACACTCCCCCCTCCCCTCTCCCTTAGTTCTCCTCCCAGTGGTACAACCCTTGACAGCAGGACAGACACACGGCCACCCCAAACACTTGTTCTCTCCTCAGTTTAATGGTGGTTAGTGAGATTGCCAAACCCCCTCCCCATTCCCCTCCCCGCCCCGTACAAAATGTGTGTGTGGTTTTTTGTTTTTTTGTTTTTTGTTTTTTTAACAAGAAAAAGGGGGCAAAAGCCAGGAATGGGGAGGGGGGGTGCAATCTGATATTTTTCATACAGACTTTTGATTTTTTAATATATTATATATAAAACCATAAAGACCACGAATCCTCCCCAAACTCCTTTCCCCCTCCCCGGGGGGCCTGGAGGAGAGATGGGGAAGGCCCCCCCAGGAGTGGGTGGACAGAGAGACAAATATGGATGGGACAGACGTTGGGGGAGAAGGTAGAGAGAAGGGGAGCCCAGGAACCTGGGGAAGGGGGATTGGAGAAAAGGGTTGGGGCTGTCTCCCTCACTGCCCCCATCAAAGTTATGACACAAAGACACAGAATCCCTATTTCCACGCCCTCCCCCCACCCATCCCCCCACCGTGCAAACATGGCTTTGCAAAGAGGTGCCCAGAGCTCTGTGGAACTCTTACAATGGCTGGCATGGGGTCTAGGACCCCCAAAGAAATCTGTGTTCCCCTTCCCTGCCCACCCCACCCTTCCCAGAAACTGACCCCCTCCCCACAAGACCTGGTTTTGTAGCCTAGGGGCCCTGGCCTTCCCCCAGTTATCTTCCCCCAACCCAATCCCTACTGCCCTCCCTGGACTTGGGGGATCTGGACCTTTGGCCCCTGCCCTCTGGGGGACCCAGACCTCTGGGCCCTCACTTCTGGCCCTTGCAGAGACCAGGCATCCAACACCCCCATCCCTGCCCAAGTGTCTGAGGTGTTAGTGGTGGGGGGAGAAGCCCACCATCCCAGACTCTGGTAAATGTCTTTGCTGGTTCCTTGCAGCTGGCAGTGGGGGGGACCCCAGCCCAGGCCTAGGCCTGGGGTGGGGATAGGGTCAGATGAAGAATTCCTCTTTCCTCTTGTGTCCGTCGCTGCCGTTGAGGAAGGCTTCTCTTGCTTCTCCCTGTTCATCCAAGCCACTGGCTTCGTGGGTCAGATAGGAACCTGAGGGGGTGACAGACCCCCAGGGCAGGGAGGACATATTTGTGGACCCAGGAGTTGGACAGAAATATAGGGGAAGAGGGAGACAGACAAGGCAGATGCCAGACGAAGGAAGAGGGAGAAACCAAATCAAACACACAGGGAGAGGCAGAGAAAGAGGTAACAGCAGAATTAGGAAGACTCCAAAAGCTCACCAAAAGTGCCACCCTTATCCCTTCTGTTGGAGGTATTTCCTTGCTCTGCTCCCAGCGAATTCAGCAATTAGGAAAATAAATTGCTTTATTCAAATCCATGCTCTTTTTTTTCCCCCTACTTTTTTGTATTTTTAGTAGAAAAGGGGCTTCGCCATGGTGCCCAGGCTGGTCTCGAACTCCTGGTCTCTCAAGTGCTTTACCCACTTTGGCCTCCCAAAGTGCTGGGATTACAAGCGTGAGCCACCGCGCCCACCCACAAATCTATGCTTTTTATTCAGCTTCTAAATTCTACCCCTTTTCGGAGTATTGTGCCGAAAGCCCCTCTCCCTTTGTCATCTTGGCCCCAGGTGCAGGGGGATTTGGAATCCAGCGCCTAGGCTCCGCCCTCTCGTTACCCTGGCCCTAGGCCCCGCCTCTTTCCGAGCCCCACAACCAACCAACCGCAGAGTCCAGGCCCCGCCCCACTCACCCTTCTGCCGTACCGAGCACCAGACCATGCCCACTAGCACACATATGATCAGAAACACCAGCAGCGCCAGGATGCCGCCCACAATGGCATAGGGAACCGACGTCTGAGCCTCTACCACCGCACCAGGGTCTGCCAGAGGGACAGGGCACAGGGCAAGGTAATCAGAGGACGGTCCCAGTCTGGCCCCATCGCTGCGAAACTTTTAAGCCATTCTGCACACGTCTAACCGCGCCCTTTTATGTGCCACACCCCTCAAAAATTACTGCCACCTTGTAGTCTCTTTACAGATGCTTGTTGGTTTGTACACTGCCCTACCCCTCCCCTGAGTCATGTTGCATTTTCCTTTTCTTTTTCTTGTTTTCTTTTGCAGAGACGGGGGTCTCGCTATGTGGCCCAGACTGGTCTTAAACTCCTGGGCTCAAGCGATCCTCCGGCCTAGGCCTCCCAAAGTACTGGGATTAGAGGCGTGAGCGACCGCACCCGGCCATCCCTTTTCTTTTGACTCAAGTTTCTTCCTCCACTAAGAAACAAAGTCCAAGAAACAGGTCCAAGTCCCTTCCCACCTTGTCTAAAACGCTCCAAGTATTTAAAGTGCTGGGTTTCCAACTACTTCCAAATTTTCTGCCCCACCGTCATAGAGCTAAACACAGAACAGCTGTGTGCTAGAGCCCATTCCAACCACTTTACATATTTAGCTCACATCATCTTCACAACAACCTTGTTATATAGGTGCTATTGTTTATTTCCACTTTCCTGATGGGTTAACTGAGGCGCAGACAGGTTCGGTTATCTGCAATAGAATGCAGCCAACCCGAATTTGAGCCCCGCGGGCCAGTCTGGTCCCAAAACGACAAGAACTCTGTTGGCTGCCGAACCCCTGAGTTACGTGGCCTCTTTGCCCAAGCTCAGCCCCCGCCACCTGGCGCCCCGCCCCCGCCCTGAGCCCTGCCCGCAGCCCTGCCCTCACCGTAGACCACGAGTACGTAGAGCGCCCTCGCATGGCCGTGCTTATTGGACGCCTCACAAGTGTAGGTGCCGTTATCCGCGGATACCAGGCCGGGAAGCGTGAGCGTCTCTCCCACGGCCTCCGCCCTCTCCGGCAAAGACTCATTCCCGCGGTTCCAGCGGATCTGGTTTGGCCTGGGTGGGGATAAAGTATAGTGAAAGTTAGGAACCCAGGTGCCAGCACCCAATTCTGACTTGTCAAGAATATAGACATGCAACTGTCATCCCGCAGGGACCTCCAAATAAGAGGCTTCCTGCTATCTCTTTACTTTATGGAAAACCAACAGTCCTGGGCCTACTTCCACCCATCACCGAGGTCTCAGGAATTCTAGCCCAGGCTGATCATGGTGGCTCATGCCTGTAATCCCAGCACTTTAGGAGGCTGAGATGGGAGGATTGCTTAGGGCCAGCAGTTCCAGACCAGTCTGGGCAACATAGGGAGACCCCGTCACTACAATTAATAATAATAATAGTAATAATAATAATAATAATTAGCCCTCCCACGCCATTCCATCCTCAGCAACCAGGAGTCCGAGGCTGCACAGCTTCAGTACTGGGGAGTCCGAGCCTCCAGATTCCTCCTCCCTCAGGATCCAGGAGTCCAGGTCCCCAGCTCTCTCCTCCTTAGGACCCAGGAGTTCAAGTCCCTGGTCCCTGTTCTTCCAGGTCCCTAGCGCTCACCTGGGGTTTCCCGTGACAGCACACGTCAACACCAGCGTGTCTCCCTCCCTCACCACAGCTTGGGAGGCATGAATCCGGGCCGTGGGGGAGTCTGCAAGGCAAAAGTAAGAAGGGAGAATAGTTTCCAAGCCATCACGCGGGACAAGGGGGACCTCCCGGGTTGCGGGTGGCTGGCGTTGGGATCCCTTGGGTCCCAGCCCGCGGGGCACTTACACTGCACATCCAGCACGTACTGCGTCTGCTTGCTGTGTCCGGAGGGCAGCGCCTGGTTCTGCGCCTCGCAGATGATGATACCACCGTCGTCCTTACGGTCCACACGAAACCGCACTGTGCTTGCCACGCTCCAGACCTTGCCATTTTCCTGGCTGCTGCTCACTCCTGCCACACCCCGGCCAGACACTGTCAGGCTGCGATTTCGGCTTCATCCACCCACCCAAGCCAACCCAAAGCAGGCTATTTGCCAAGCTCCACCCCTTACCCACAGGCCCCGCCTCTTGTCCTCCAAGCTACGCCCCTCCCCTAACCAAGGCCACGTGCCTCCTCCCAAAGCTCTTCCCTCTTTCACGCTCATGCTTTCTCGTCTATCCATTTAATTGCTATATATATAAACATAAATCTATATATATACTTAGAGACGGGGTCTCACAATGCTGGCCAGGTTGAACTCCTGACCTCAAGCAATCCTCCCATCTCAGCCTCCCAAAGTGCTAGAACTACAGGCGTGAGCCACTGCGCTTGACATCGACCGCTACATACTGAATGTCCAGTGTCTGTGAAAACCTGTGGCTCCTCTCCACATATAACCACATATAACCTCTGCTAAGTCCCACCTCCTCCCCACCCCTCATCAGCACTTGGCCCAGGTTACCTTTCAGCTCCTTGCGGTCGCGGTACCAACGCAAGGTGGCGGCTGGACGGGACCGCGGAACGAGGCAGCTGAGCTCCACCTCGCCGCCCTCTACCGCCTGCTCCCGGACCTCCACCACAGGATTCTCTGGGGCCACTGCCGCAGGAAGAAGGGAAGTAAGGGGTTAAAAAAGGCACGAACGTGGGTTCAAAGCAATCAAGCTGCCGTTTCCCAGTGACCAGAGGGAACCAGGGTCCCAGGTGGCAGGGGTCAAAGGGGAGAGGTCAGGAGCCAGATGCCCATCCAGGATGTTAAAAATAGTCATGGTCTGAAAGTCTCAGGAGAAGAGAGAAGCAGAGAAGAAAGGAGAGGATGCACCCGACAAGGGGGAGGGCGTTACCTAGTACCGTGAGCGTGGCAATCTGGTGGTGGGTGTCTTCTGTGTAGAGCTGGCAGAAATAGCCCCCCTCATCCTCCAGGCGGGCATCTGAGAGCCGGATCCGCACCCGGCGTGGGGAGAACTCCTCAAGCTGGAAACGCTCATCCTTCAAGGCTAGAGAGAGTGAGGGGGAAGGTGTGAATTTCGGGAGTCCTGGCCTCACAAGTCCCACCCATCCAACAAGAGCTTAGAGTCCAGCCCTCTGCCTCATTTCTCCAGCCATACCTATGAGTCTGAGGTGTCCAACTATTTACTCCCTTGAGAACCCAGCATTAGTCAAGTCCTCCTGCCTGCAGGACCAGCAGTCCAGGCCCCCAGCCCTTTCTTCTCCGAGACCCAGGAGACCAAACTCTCGGGTGTGTCCTCTTTCAGGACATGGGAGTCTGGGCCCCAGTCCTCTCTTCCTTTAAGACTCAGGAGTCTGGTCCCCAGCACTCACCACGGGTGCCATTGAAGAAGAGCGTCTGCCGGGCTGGGTTCTGGATGACAACTATGGACCCATCATACTGGTGCAGACGGCAGGTGATCTCAGCCACCCCGCCCTCAGCCACTGTCACGTTCTCTGTCTGTACTTCCTGTCCTGCCCCTGGACGATTAGACAAAAAGACAGGATAGCAGACTCACTGAAAGCTGCATTTCAATTTTTTCTTTCTCCCTCTTTCCCATCCAAACCTCCAATTCCTCTCTTTCCCCTCATTCATTTCATTGTACTGAACATTTCCTGCAGGCTAGAGTCCAGGACAGGGAGGAAATCTGCTCCCTACTCTAAAAGAGCTGCAGTCAAGATTTAGTAAAATATGCTCTAATGAGGGCAGCACAGGGCACATTAGGAGCCCAGAGCAAGGGGAGACTATTATAGAATTGCCTAGAGAGATGGGTAGCCAGAGAGGGCTCTGCAAGCAAGCTCCATTGGATCTGGATCTTAAAGAGTAAGCAGAAGGCTGGGCGCAGTGGCTCATGCCTGTAATCCCAGCACTTTGGGAGGCCGAGGCGGGCGGATCACAAGGTCAAGAGATAGAGACCATCCTGGCCAACATGGTGAAACCCCGTCTCTACTAAAAATACAAACAAACAAAAAAGTAGCTGGTTGTGGTGGCATGCACCTGTAGTCCCAGCTACTCAGGAGGCTGAGGCAGGGGAATCGTTTGAACCGGGGAGGCGGAAGTTGCAGTGAGCCGAGATTGAGCCACTGCGCCACTGCACTCCAGTCTGGGCAACAGAGCAAGACTCTGTCTCAAAAAAAAAAAAAAAAAAAAAAGAGTAAGCAGGAGTTCACAAGGTGTGGGAGACTGCTGTGTGTTCACCAAGCCTCATCTTTCACACCTGGGCACATATTGTAGCCCGTTTGCAAAGATGGCTGTAATATTCTCTTGTTCCTGGACGTGCCCTTTGCAAATTGATTTTGCCATTCCTCCCATTGAGAAAGCACTCTGTCCCCCTACTAGTCTGGGTAAAACTTGCGAGTTGCTTTGACCAATAAAATTTGCTAGAAGTGATATTGAGCTTAGGCCTGAAGAGGCCTTGTAACTTCCACTCCTGCCCTAAGACTGTTACATGAAAATACCCAGACTAGTGTCTTTGCAGATGAACGATCACAGTGAAAGAGAAGCCCAGCCAGCAGCCAGCACCAACGGCCAGCTGTGTGAGTGAGGCCATCCTGGATCACCCAGCCCCAGCTGCCCCACCAGACGACAGCAGCCATACAAGTGACCCCAGTTGAGACCAATAAAAGATCTGCCCATCTGATACACCCCAAACTGCTGAACCCCAGAATCATGAACAAATAAGGTGGTGGTTGTTTTAAACTCCTAAGTTGTGGGTGATCTGTTCTCTGCTAAAGTTAACTGATACAATACAGAATTAGGCTATACTTCCCAGCATCCTTTATAGTTAGGTGGGGCCATGTGACCAATTCTGGCCAATGGGATGTAGGTGGAAGAGAAATACCTCTTGCAGCCTGACCCATCTCCCTCATAATCCTTCACACTGACTGAACAGAGAGGACTCCAGGGAGCCTAGAGGAGGGCAGGATCACAAGCCGGAAGGAACCTGGGTCTCTGACTGACTGTCCCCCATGACCTGCCTGTATAGGACTGTGATATGAGCAAGAAATATACCTTTTTGTTAAGTCATTGAGATTTCAGGGGTGTCTGTTACGGCATTTAACCTACCCTGATTAATCCATCAGAAAACCAAGGTGGGGAATTAGAAAGGGGATGTTTCTAGCACCATCGGAGGAAAGAATTTAGGAAAACTGAAAGCCAAGACTAATCATCAGCATCACTATCATCATCTGTTGTCTTCAAAATAACAGTAACCCCCATAGCTAACAATTATTAGGTACTTGCAATGTTAGTCCCTGTGCTAAGGGCATTACCCATATAACTTACATTTAATCTTCACAATCCCTGTGTAAGGTAGGCATTATTATTATTAATAATAATAATAATATTGCTCTGTTTCCCAGGTTGGAGTGCAGTTGTGCGATCTCAGCTCACTGCAACTTCCACCTCCCAGGTTCAAGCGATTCTTCAGCCTCAGCCTCCCAAGTAGCTGGAATTACAGGCATGCACCACCATGCTGGGCTAATTTTTGTTTTTAGTAGAGACAGAGTTTAGCCATATTGGCCAGGCTGGTCTCGAACTCCTGGCCTCAAGTGATCTGCCTGCCTCAGCCTCCCAAAGTCCTGGGATCACAGGTGCGAGCCACTGCGCCAGCCAATTATTATTATTTTTAATTTGAGAGAAGGTCAGGCTAGAGTGCAGTGGCACGCTCTCAGCTCACTGCAATGTCTGCCTCCCAGGCTCAAGTGATCCCACCTCAGCCTCCCCAGTAGCTGGAACTACAGGTGCACGCCATCACACCTGGCTAATTTTTGTATTTTTTTAGAGACGGACTTTCGCAGTGTTGCCCAGGCTGGTCTCGAACTCGCAAACTCAAGTGAACTGCCTGCTTCGGCCTCCCAAAGTGCTGGGATTACAGGCATGAGCCACTGTGCTCGGCCTATCCCCATTTTCCCGCATCCCCTTTTTTCGTTTTTTTTTTTTTTGAGACGTTGTCTTGCTCTGTCGCCCAGGCTAGAGTGCAGTGGTGCAATCTTGGCTCACTGCAACCTCCACCTCTCGGGTTCAAGTGATTCTCCTGCCTCAGCCTCCCAAGTAGCTGGGATTACAGGTACCCACCACTGCACCTGGCTAATTTTTGTATTTTTAGTAGAGATGGGGTTTCATCATCTTGGCCAGGCTGGTCTGGAACTCCTGACCTCGTGATCCACCCTCCTCGGCCTCCCAAAGTGCTGGGATTACAGGCTTGAGCCACTGCGTCCTGCTCCCATTCCCATTTTATAGGTGAGAAAATTGGCCCACAGAGATGAAATGACTTGCCCAAGTTCACAGCCAAGAGTGGCAGCGCCAAAATCTGCGTCCAAATCTCTGATTCTGTATCCTGCATCTGTATATCCACTCCCGGCTGTCTGGATTAAGTGTCCGTCATTGGCAGGGGGTTGTGAGATCCACTTGTGATGGGCCTCAAATGCCAACCTAGGAGATTGACTTTCATCCTAAGGGCCGGTGAAGGTTTTGAAGCAGGAAAATGCCATGATTAAATCTGGCTGTTTGTCTTTAAGTGCTAGATAACTATCCATGTCTTTTATATTCAGGTTCAGGGTTGCATTCATTCAGGAGCATATCCTGAGTATCACATAGGTTTTCAGGGGCTGAGTAGTCAGAGATGAGTTAGATGGGGTCCCTGCCCTTTAAGACTTTGGGAAGGTAGAAACCAATCACTGTAATCAGAAGTGTTACGTTCTCTGTAAGAGGATAGGTAACCTAATTTGGGAGTTGAGGGGTAGAAAAGATTATTTCTGGGGGATGGAGACAGAGACTTCTGGCTTCCTATTCTGACATCCATTTTTCCCTTTCTCCTCAGTAAAAGAAAAGAACACTGGTTGTATTTTATGGTTGCACTATGTCCAGCAGAAAAATACATTTCTCAGTCTCCTTGCAGCAAGGTAAAACCATCTGATAACATTTTGTCCAGTTGGATACAGGCCAAAATTTTGCATGACAATTTTGGGAGGACTTCCTGAAACAGGTGGACAAACCCTTTTTTCTACTGAGTCACCTTTGTGCCGCCCGGAACTAGCAGTGTGATGCACGGAATTTAGGCAGCCATATTGAACCATGAGGACAAGGGCAGTGGGAATGGCGGAACCAAGAGCTGGAAGGTGCCTGAGTCTCTGGTGAAGATGTGGAGCTGCTGTAACAGCCCTGGACTCCTACTTCTGGACTTCTTTGATGTTTGAGTGTAACACTTTGGGTATTTTTATTTTTAAAATTTATTTTAGAGATGAGGTCTCACTATGTTGCCCAGGCTGGACTCAAACTCTTATGCTCAAGCAGGCCTCCTGCCTCAGTTTCCTGAATAGCTGAAGCTATAGCACTTTGGGTATTTGAGCTACTATTTGAGGTTTATTTAGCACCTCCTGGAATATCAAGCTTAACGTGTCCAATCCTTGCCCCAGATATTTTCCTCCCCAAATTTTCTCAATCTCAATAAATGTCACCACCATTCACTTGGTTGCTCAGGTCAAACACCTAGAAATCATTCAAGTTCTCTCCCTTTCCCTCATCCCCAATATCCATTCCATCAGCAATATCTGTCCATTCCACCTCCAAGACATATCCCAGATCTCATCACCTTTGTCTGCCTCTCCTACCCTCACTCTCATCCAGCATCATCCATCCCTCACTTGGACTCTGCAAGAGGCTACTCGTGGGTCTCTCTGCATCCCTGTCTGCCTCCTCCAAGGCCATTCTCCACCCAGTGGCCGGATGGATTTTTCAAAGAGGTAAATCAGATCAATTCATCTCTCTGCTTAAAACCCTCCAAGGGCTGCCCATAACATGTAGAGTAAAATAGAGACCCCTTCCCGGGGACTTCAAGGTGCTTATGGCCTGGCCCCTCTCTGACTTCACTTCACTCTGGGCTCGCTAGCCTTGCTGTCCCTCAAACATGCTGAGCTCGTTCCCCCAACAGGGCCTTTTCCCTTTTCTTCCTTCTGCCTAGAATATTCTTCTCCCCACCTCCCAACCCCCATCTTCCCAGGGCTGACTCCTGTTCCCATTTGGGTCTCAAATCATATCAGTACCTTCTCAGAGAGGCCTTCCCTCCCTGCTCATCCCTTCACCTTTAGAACACTCTCTTTTCTTTTAAGAGACAAAGTCAGCCTGGTGCAGTGGCTCATGCCTGTAATCCCAGCACTTTGGGAGGCCAAGGCGGGCACATCACCTGAGATCAGGTGTTCAAGACCAGCCTGGCCAACATGGCAAAACCCCACCTCTACTAAAAAATACAAAAATTAGCCAGGCATGGTGGTGCACACCTGTAGCCCTGGCTACTCAGGAGGCTGAGGCAGAACTGCTTGAACCCGGGAGGCAGAGGTTTCAGTGAGCCGAGATCAAGCCACTGTACTTCAACCTGGGTGACAGAGTGAGACTCCATCTCAAAAAAAGAGAGAGAGAGAGAGAGAGACAGGTTATTGCCCTGTTGCCCAGGCTGGAGTGCAGTGGGGTGCAACCATGGCTCACCATAGCCTCGAACTGCTTCATCCTCCCACCTCAGCCTCCCAAGTAGCTGGGACTACAGGCTCCTCCCACCACACTTGGCTAATTTTTGTATTTTTTTTTATGGAGACAGAGATTCTCTGTTGCCCAGGCTGGTCTCCAACTCCAGGGCTCAAGGGATCCTCCTGCCTCAGCTTCCCAAAGTGCTGGGATTACAGGCGTGAGCCACTGCGCCTGGCCCAAAACACTTGCTATTTCCTCACCATTGCTTTATTTCTTCTACGAAGATTTCACTGGAATTATCAGATTAATTTGCTTATTTGTTTACTGTCTGTTTGTCGTCCATGACTGGAATATATACTCTAGGAAGGCAGGAATATAATCCACTGGGTTTACTGCTGCACCCCTAGTACCTAGAAGAGTGCTTGGCACCTGATAAGTGCCTGGGGAACTTGCTGCATGAATTACATGTGTCAGATGGGATCTGTTTGTCTTTCCTCTTTCTTTTCTTTCTCTTTCTTTCTTTCTTTCTTTCTTTCTTTCTTTTCTTTCTTCTTTCTTTCTTTCTCTTTCTTTCTTTCTCTTTCTTTCTTTCTTTTTCTTTCTCTCTCTCTCTCCTTCCTTCCTTCCTTCCTTCCTTCTTCTCTTTCTCTTTCTTTTTTTTTCTTTTTTTGAGATCTCACTCTGTCACCCAGGCTAGAGTGCAGTGGTGCAATCATAGCTCCCTGTAACCTTGAACATGTGGGCTCAAGCGATCCTCCCACCTCAGGCTACCAAACAGCTAAGACTACAGAGATGCTAGCCATGCCCAGCTAATTTAAAAAAAAAAAAAATTTTTTTTTTTCTTTAGAGATGGGGGGGGTCTCAATATCTTGCACAGGTTGGTCTTGAACTCCTAGGCTCAAGCAATCCTCCTGCCTTGGCCTCCCAAAGTGCTGGGATTATAGGCATGAGCCACTGCAGCTGGCCCAGACAGAATCTCATTTCAGCCTGACAACAACTTTGTGACATCATTATTTTCATCTTAAACACTTAGGTCGATCCCAGATCCACCACTTGCAATCTGTGTGACCTGGGGGCAAGTGACCTTACCTTTCTGAGCCTCAGTTGCCTCATCTATAAAATGGGAATGATGCCAGTGCCTGCCTTGTAAGGATGAGCCCCGTGCCTAAAGCTCAGGGAGCCCTCTCTGCAAGCCTGTTTTAGTACAGCCTCCGGAAACATGCCTATGGATCTGAAAACTGGCATGCACATTCTGGCGCTTTTAAAAACATCTCGAAGCCTGTCCATAGATCTGGACCTCAAGGCTGGTTCAGTGCTAGCCCCCCATTTTACAGATGTGGAGAATGAGGCTTAGCAGGTCCCAGGCAAGTCGGTGGCAAAATTCACCATCTCCTGGGAGTCATCAGGTTCCTCTCAATCTGCCCCCACCAAATTTATCCCCTACTCTCTGCTTGAGGGTGCACATGCGGTGAGGGTGGGGGGCTTTTGTCTTACTCCCTCCCCCTCCTGAGGAGTCAGTAACCAACAGTGTCTGTGCCTGGAATATTAATGTCTCAGTAGCTTTTGTTTGGGGGGTTGAGGGTGGTGGGGGCGGGACTTTCTGGTCAGAGAGGGGCTGAGCTTGGGGACTGAGGCACTGGCCCTTTAAACTGTGTTGACAGCCAGGAGTCGTCACGGGGATGGTGCTTGGAAAAAGGGACAGGGGAGGGTTTGGGAAAGAGTGGCAGAGCAGGTAATGCGTAAGACCCAGGAATCCAGCCCCCAATTACCTCCTCTCCCAGGACCCAGGAGTCTAGGCTCCCAGCCCCTCCTCCATCAGGTTCCAGGAGTCTGGAACCCCGGTTTCTTTCCCCCTTAGACCCAAGAATTCAGCCCCCAACCACCTCCTCTCTCAGGTTCCCGAAATCCAGACCCCTAGCCCCCTTTTCGATCAGGACCCAGGAGTCTGGGCTTTCAGCAGCCCCTTCCTTCAAACCTAGGAGTCAGAGCCCCCAGCCCTGTCCCAGCTTAGACACAGGAGTCTGGGCCTCCAGCCCCCTCCTCCTTCAGGACCCAGGAGCCAGGGGTCCAGAGTACACAGCTGGTGGATGTTTCCACGGAGACTAAGCAGGGTGGGGGGAGCGCTTCCTGGGTCCTGAGTCAGCGAATACCCAAGGGAGTCTCAAGGTCATAGTTCCGGGAAGGTCACCACCACCCACTCTGTATCCGCTCCCCAGGGGGCTCCTGGCATCCTGCCTCCTTCCCCCTTCCTCCCCTAGGGAGGTGGTACATCCCTGCGTCCTGACTGAACCCCCCTCAGCCCCCCATCAATGGCGGAGTCCGAACATCCTCGCACAAAGCGTCAATTCTTCCCCAGCTCAGCCTTGTGAAGGCGCCTGTATTCGCAGGACCTAGGCATCAGGGTCTCAGCCCCTCCTCCCTCAGAAACCTGGAGTGGAACCCCCCGCCTCCAGCCCCTTCCTCCCTCAGGACCCAGGAGTCTGTATCCCCATCCCTTCCTCCCTCAAGACCTGGAGTGTGGACTCCCAGCCCCCTTTTCCTTCTGGACACAGGAGTTCCAGCCCTTGGCCCTCTCCTCCCTTAAACGCAGGAGTCTAAGACCCCAGCCCCCTTCTCCCTGAGACCCAGGAGTCTAAGACTCCAGCCACCTCCTCCCTGAGAAACAAGAGTCTAAGACCCCAGCCCCCTCCTCCCTCAGACTCAGGAGTCTAAGACCCCAGCCCCCTCCTCCCTGGACCTAGGAGTCTAAGACCCCAGCCCCCTCCTTCCTAGACCTAGGAGTCTAAGACCCCAGGCCCCTGTCCCTCAGACCCAGGAGCCTAAGACCTCAGCCCCTTCCTCCTTGAGACCCAGGAGTCTAAGACCCCAGCTCCCTCCTCCTTCAGACCCACTAGTCCAGGCCCCCAGACCCTCCTCCATCAGACCCAGGAGTCCAGGCCCCCAGCCCCTCCTCTCCTGGAAACTTTTGACTCTAAGTCCCCAGTCCTCAACCCCTAGAACCAGAGTTCTGCCTTTCCTCAACCCTGTGTCCCCTCCCATCTGGGGACCTTGGCATCAGGTGGGGGCGTAGGGGTGAGTCAGCAGCCTCATATACAATGTCCCCGCTGTGGCCCCCACATTCCTGGGATATTCGGGACTCCCTGGATTCCAGGCCTCAGGCCCAGCCAGGGAGTGGGGAGTCCTCCAGAGGTCCTCCCTGGGTGTGGGGTACGGGAGGAATTCCTGCTCCGGGAAGGGTGCAGGCCTGCACTGAGCTCCCACTGTCCGAACCTCCACCCCCAGTGCCCTCTATTCACACCCCCTTCCCAGAAGAGCCCAGGCTCAGCGCCTGCCCCTTGCTCCACTGGGTGCCCATGGAGAAGCCTGTGTGCCTGCTCCCTGTGGGCCTGGGGTCTGCAAAGGCGGAAACCAGTGGGTGCTTGGGTCCTGGTGCCACAGGCCATTGGATGCTGGTGGGTCTGTCTCCAGGCCACCCCCCACCCCTCCCAGAGAGAGAAAGCTGCCTTTGTGTTCTCCAAGATGGGGACAGGCCAGGCTCGCACGACATTAACCCAGCCTCAGGCCCCAGCACTGCTGTGTCTAAGGTCTTGGAATCCATTGCAGAACCTCACCCCCACCCCCAGGCTCTGGGGACACAGGCGCCTGGCTCATGGGTGGGTGGGTGGGGGGGGTCAGTGATAGAAACCTCCAAAACCTGTTCCTTGGGGTGACTCACAATGGAGGCAGGGTCCCCCTGTTCTCAGAGTGGTTGGTCAGAATTTTAGCAGGAAAAAGTGAGTCACCCTGGGAGGAAAACATTATTTGGGGATCAACAACTGCCCCCTCCACAAGGCCCCTCAACTCCTAACCACCTCTCTATTCTTTCTTTGTATTGGATATCTGTTTCCTCTGCTCCTTTCTGTTCTACCCAGTTTCTGGCTGCGGGTCCCCGTTTCTGCCTGGGTGCATCTCTGGACAGTCAGCCCATCCCTCCCTCTCCCTTCCTCTCCTCTGCCCACCCTGGATCCTTCTTCTTTGGGCATAAATCTCATCATCTTCTTCTGGTATGCTCAGAAGATGAATGAAGCAGGAGAGAGAGAACATGTTTTTAAAAATGGCGCAAATGTACCCCATCTCCCCTGATTTCTGCTGGCTGGGCAAGGTGAGAGAGGAAGGAGTGACTAAGAGAGAAATGTGGGAACAACAGATACCCACTAAAATGTGGTGGCCAAGGCCACTCAGAAATATCCAATGGAAAGGAAAGCAGGAAGGATCCTCCAAGACCACATGCTATAGCTTCCTACCCCATGCTTTACAGAAGGGGAAAGTAAGGCCCAGAGAGGGACAAGGACTGATGCAAAGTTATACCAAAGGGTCCTGTGTAAGGCTTGGACCCAAGTTCCTTAGCTCCCAGTCGGGAGCTCTTCCCATGACACCAAGCTCAGTTTCTACTTGTAAAAGTCACATACCATTTACTTTAGAGAAAGTTTACAGAGAGGATTAGGGTGCCAGAAAGCAGTGACTTGGAAATCAAACGAGGGACAGGGCTGTAGACCTAACTCCCAGAAGCACCAGAGAAAGGCTTTTGCACAGAGCGGGTGGTCACCTTAAGCTATATTCTGATCCTGAGAATTCAAAGTCTGATGATTCTAAGCTGCCAAGATTCTAAATGTCATAGATATCAAAATCCAGGAACTCCAAGACATCAAGATTTCACGATTTTCAAGACGTCAAGATGCTAGCATGCTAACACCATCAAGGTTCTAGAACTTCAAAGTTGTCAAAATGCTAAAGCCTTCTGGATTCTAGAATCCTATAGATGTCAGTATTCTAGAGTACCCTCAGGTTCTTTGTTTACTGGATTCATTAGTTCCAGGATTCTATGAGCCTGGTGTCTAGCCTAAAAAATAAAGATAAATTAAAATTGATGGAAATGTCACTGGGGTACCAAAGTTCTCATCTGGGAAATTGTGGCGTGTCTGTTGCAAAGAAAGGAGGTAATGATGCAAGTTCTAAAGCAGTCACAGAAGACTAGAGAAGAAAGAAAGGCAGACAGTGAGAGGACAGCTTTGCCCCTCACCCTGGCCGAAGTGAAGGTGGCTCTGCCTCAAACCCTGGAGTGGGGAACGTGTAACCACACTCAACTTGCCAGAAAGCCCTTCACAGTCTGAGCTGGCGTTCCCTTTCAGGTCACTGAGTTCAACATCCTCACTTTACAGAAAGAGAAACAGAAGCCTGGAGAGAGGGAGGTGTTTACCATTGGCTGCAATGGCAAATGGCAGGAGCCAAGATTTAAGCCCAGGCTGCCAGCCCCGTGCCACCTGATCACAACTCCTCTCACCAATCTCTGCAGAACACCCAGCCCTCCTGCTTCTGCCCAGCCACCTTCCAATCCTCTGTTCCTTCCAAAAGTGGCCTTATCCACCAGGGAGGGGTGACCCGTGGCAGGTTCGAGACTCACACAGTGTGAGAGTGTGTGTGGGTGACATTTCCTGACCTTGTCCCCAGTTTCAGGGTCACCCGACCTTGGGGGTCTCCAGCTTCTCACAGTGTGTGATGAGGGTATGTGGATGGCTCCCTGGATGTCCCGGACAGGGGCTTCTCTGTGTCAAGCCTGGGTGTGTGAATGGGTGAGGAGGGTTTGGAGAGACATTCGCTGAATCCACGTGTGTGCCTACATGCCAAGGTCCCCCATTCTTACTTCCCTGTACACATGCACAGATGTTTCCCCCCCGGGCTCTTTAGACTGCCCTGCCTGACTGAATTCCTCTCCAGGGGCACAGAGGGATAGAGAGAGGGAGGAAGGAAGGATGGGAATGGGAGATCCCGGGATGGAGGCTGTAAGGGTAGAGAGAGGAGGCACAGCAGAAAGACAGGGATGGAGATAGTGGGACAGAGAAGGGGGAAGGAGACAGGTGACAGAAAGGGCTAGAGAAACGAGTGACAGAAAGGGGACAGAGAGACAAGGGGATGGGGCAGATAGGGGACAGAGGAAAAGAGACAGAAAAACAAGGGTGACAGCGAGACAGAGACAGGGACCAAGAATAGGGACAGAGAGGGAGGGCAGAAATCCGGGGGAAAGAGAATAGAGAGGATGATGGAGGGGACAGAGTGACCCAGGAAAAGGGGACAGAGACCAGGGGACAGAGGTAAGGGACAAAGACAGAATAGATGAGGAACACGGAGGCAAGGAGAGAGGTAGACAGACAGAAGGAGGGACAGGACTTCGAGACTGAGGGACAGAGGACAAGGGTAGGGGGACGAGGAGCCGGACGGGGGGAAGGGGGGATTTAGAGACGGGCGGACACAGGGACGCAGAGACTGGACAGGACAGCGGGACGGGCCTGGGGAAGGCGGACTCGTGTGTGTGGGGGGTCTCGGGCCCTTTGTCCCCGCCGGGATCCGGCCTGCGCGGGTGGGGGGGCTGCGGCACGGCGGCCGGGGCCCGCGCCCCCTCCCCCGCTCGTCGCTCCCGGCTCCCGGCCCGCGCTGCGCTTTGTCCCGGGGAGGGGGCCCGGCCCGGCCCCGCGCGCATTGTTCGGCCTCTGCGGCCCCGAGGCGGCCGGGCTGTCACCACGGCGCGACCCCCGCCCCACCCGGCCGGCCGACCCCGGCCCCCGACCCTACCTGGCCCCGCCGCGGCCGCCCACAGCAGCAGCAGCGGCCACTGGAAGCGCCGGGCCCGGCCTGGTGCCGCCGCCGCCGCCGCCGCCGCCGTCTCGGCCCGGCACCCGCACCGCCTCGCGCTGGGCTCGCCCCGCCTCGCGCGCCCCGCCCCGCCCGCCCGCCGGGGCGGGGCGCCGAGGCCGGGGCGGGGCCGGGGCCGGGAGGGAGTGGCACGGAGGAGAGGCTCGGAGATCGGGGACGGCACGGTGGGGGAACGGTGCGGGGTGCGAGCGCCGGAGAGGAGAGGGGTGAGGAGGGCGGGAAGGGGTGCGCAGGAGGGCGACAGCGTCGTGGGAGCAGGTGGGGGATCTGGGTGAGCGCGGGAAACGGGGGGTGTTGGGTAAGGGTGCTGCGTGCGGGCCCAGGTGCTGCGCGCGAGGTTGCAGAGTTGCTGGCATGCAGGGTGCGTGCGCTGCGCGGAGGGGAGGGTGGCAGGGAGTTGCTGGAGGCAGTGAGAGGGTGGGAGCGTGGGCGTCGTGGGGTGCGGTGTGTGCGAAGGGAGAGCGTGGCCAGCGTGACGGGAGAGCGTAAGGGAGGGAGTGCGACGTGGGAAAGGTGAGTGTGAGAGGCGCGCTGCGGGCAGGTGGGTGTCTGGAGTCTAGCGAGAGGCTGTGAGCTGAGCCGCCGGGATAGGGGAGGCTTCAGCGGGAGGTCCACAGGGTCTGGAGGTCGAGGCAGGTCAAGGATCTCCCAGGGCAGGGCGAGGCTGGGGCTCAGGAGTGGGGCGGGGTTAGTTCCCTCCTTCCCTCTCTCCTGTCCTGACCTGAAAACCCCGTGTTTCCGCGTCATTCCCCGGGAGGGGCCCCCTGAAAGTGAACTAACTGGAAGGAAGCCTGAATCGTGGGTCCCAGGAGGGAGAGGCTCCTGTGAACACCTTCCAGACTCTGGCGTCCCCTTTCCTCCCTGCTGTCTTCCTGCCCCAGCCTCTCACCCTCTCTCTGCATGTATTTGCCTCTGCCCTTCCTCTCTCCCCATGTTTGAGGCTGACTCATCCCTCCAGACTTAGATCCCTTCTCCCTCCTGGGAGTGGGTTTCCCTGAGCCCACTTCCGTGACACCCTGTAAACCTGATGCGGGATCATTACCTATGGAACCCAGAAAGAGTGAGAAACCATGGAAAGAAGACCTCGACCTCTCTCATGCCCATTTGTCAGGTAAACTGAGGTCCAGAAGTGCCAATTATGAACATCTTTCCTTCCCCCTCCCGCCCAGACGGAGTCTCGCTCTGTTGCCCAGACTGGAGTGCAGTGGCACAATCCCGACTCACTGCAACCTCTGCCTCCCGGGTTCAAGCGATTCTCCTGCCTCGGCCTCCCGAGTAGCTGAGATTAGCCCGCCACCACACCTGGCTAATTTTTATACTTTTAGTAGAGATGGGATTTTGCCATGCTGGCCAGGCTGGTCTTGAACTCCTGACCTCAGGTGATCCACCTGTGTGGGCCTCCCAAAGTGTTGGGATTACAGGCCTGAGCCACCATGCCAGGCTGAAAATCCTTACTTTTTATTCCTACTAAAAATTTTTACATCCAGGCCCACAAGGGACTTCAGCTTCACACACCCTTCACACACCTTTTCTGTCCTCAGTGCCCAGCTTCCAGTATCCTTTCTGACCTCAAGACCAAAGCTACCATCAACCCTTGTGTCCCAGGACCATGGCTCCCAGCGTCCTCTCTTTCCTCAAGGTCCTAGCTCCCATCAACTCCTGTGTCCTCAGGACCATGGCTTCCAGCATCCTGTCTGTCCCTTGGGTGCAAGCTCCCATCAACCCCTGTGAAGCAGGACCATGGCTCCCAGCATCCTCTCTGTTCTCAGGGTCCAAGCTCCTATCAACTCCTGCGTCCCCAGGACGGTGGATCCCAGTGTCCTCTCTGTCCTCAGAGCCCAAGCTTCTAACTGTCCCTGTGTCCCCAGATCCATAACCCCGAGCAACTTCCTTCTGTTTCAGTCCTCAGCTTCCCAGCTTCTGTAGACTGGGGAAAAGATAGTCTCTAATCCTCCTTCCAGGGCTCACATGATGTGACTTTTGCTAGATGGGAGAGGAATGTTTGACCTGCCTTTGGGATACTGGTTCAAGGGGTAACTAGTAGTTGTCTTTTCCTGCAGGAGCCAATAGGCCCCCTCACTCAGGACTCTGACAGATGTCTCCTGCTCCAACTGAAGGGGAACCTTGGGAGATGTTGGTTTGGTTCTCACCTGTCATCCTTAAGTCCCACCATTCCATATGAAGACATCATGAGAGTAGTGGTCCTGACAGGCGCATTGGCTCACGCCTGTAATCCCAGCACTTTGGGAGGCCAAGGCGGGCCAATCACTTGAGGTCAGGAGTTCGAGATTAGCCTGGCCAACATGGTGAAACCCTGTCTTTTCTAAAAAAAAAAAAAATTAGCCAGGTGTGGTGGCACGTGCCTGTAATCTCAGCTACTCGGAAGGCTGAGGCAAAATAATCCCTTGAACCTGGGAGGCAGACGTTGCAGTGAGCTGAGATCATGCCACTGCACTCCAACCTGGGTGACAGAGAGAGACTCAGTCTAAATAATATTAATAATAATAAATAGAATAGAGGTCCTGTCCCCATCCTACTCCAGGGTACCCTGTCCATTAGGGATTTAGTGCAAGTGACAGCAAGTCCAACCCAACTGGTTTGAGAGAAAGAGAACTGGTTCACACATAACAAAAAGTCCCCGTATGGTTGGCTTTGGCAAGGTCTGTCAATCTCTGTCCTAAGGATGCATGGCTCCCCTCCTGTAGCAAGATGGCTGGCAGATACCCCTGGGGCCAGATTCACATTTGGGGTGATTAAGATTCTGCAAGAGAGAGACAACCTTTATTTCACACAGCTTTTCAATTGTTTTCTGTCCCTGGTGAGACTCAGAGACCTAGCTCTTGCTTGGTTTCTAAACTTTCAATAACACCGTTTTTGCTTAAGTCAGCACAAACAGATTTTATTTCTTGCAACCAAAGATTCCTGAACAAAAACTTCAGAGTCATTAACAATGAGGTCCTGATCACAAGCTATGGTATAGGACATGAGAAATTTGTCGCTAGCCTCAATATCTGCTGGAGGGCATCATGGAATAAGTATTTCTATCCTCTGATCCCCACTGTACGGCATCATGGGATATATAATCCTAACCTTCAATCTCTGCCATAGGGTTTCATAGGCAATGCAGTCCTAGCCTCAATATGTTGTAGGGAATTATGGGAAAGGTGAAATTATCCTCAATTATAATATGGAGTATCTCCGAAAATGTCATTTTAGCCTCATCTCTGCTGTAGGGCATCATGGGAGATATACTTCTGGTCTAATTTTTGTTGTAAGTTGCCGAAGATGCAGTCTTTCCTTTCCTTCCTTCTCTTTTTTCTTTTCTTTCTTTCCTTTCTTTTCCTTTTTTTTTTTTTTTTTTTTTTTATGTAGAGACAGGGTTTCTTGCTATGCTGCCCAGGCTGGTCCTGAACTTCTGGGCTCAAGCAATTCTCCTGTCTTGGCCTCCCAAAGTGCTGGGATTACAGGCATGAGCCATTGCACTCAGTCCCTTCTCTCCTTTCTTTCGTCATCACCTGCCATGTTCCAGGCACTAGGAATAAATTACCAAGTAAATAAAAGGCCTTGCCTTCCATGGCAATTATAATGGGGAAAGTTAGCTAAAAACAAATAAAAATTACTGTTCCATTTAACCATCGCTGAATAACAAAATACCCCAGAACGTAGTGGTGTGAAACAACAACCTTTTAATTTTATGATTCTGTGAGTCAGGAATTGGAACAGGATTGGTGAATATCTGCTTCATGATGAACTGGGGCCAAAAATGAACCAGCTGGAACAGCTGGAGATGGAGGGGAGGGGCACCAAGGGCCATATATCTAAGGCTGGTGGTTGGTATTGTGGATTTTGAATAGTGTCCCCCAACTAAAATATATGTTGAAATTCTAGCCCCTGGTATCTGTACATGTGAGCTTATTTGGAAATAAAGTCTTTGCAAATGTAATTTACTTTTTTGTTTGTTTGCTTGCTTGAGACTGAGTCTTGCTGTGTCACCCAGGCCAGAGTGCAGTGGCATGATCTCGGCTCACTGCAACCTTCACCTCCTGGGTTCAAGCGATTCTCCTGCTTCAGCCTCCCAAGTAGCTGGGATTACAGGCATGTGTCACCATGCCCAGCTAATTTTTGTATTTTCAGTAGAGACGGGGTTTCACCATGTTGGCCAGGCTGGTCTCGAACTCCTGACTTCAAGCGATCTGCCCACCTCAGCCTTCCCAAAGTGCTGGGATTACAGGCTCCCTGCCCAGATGTGATTAACTTCTAACCGCTAGTATCTTTGCATGTGACTTTATTTGGAAATAAAGTGGTTTTTTGTTTGTTTTTTGAGACAGAGTTTCACTCTGTGGCTCAGGCTGGAGTTCAGTGGCACAATCTCAGCTCACTGAAACCTCTGCCTCCTAGGTTCAAGCGATCCTCCCACCTCAGTCTCCTGAGTCACTGGGACCACAGGCAAGCGCCACCACACCTGGCTAATTTTTGCAGTTTTTGTAGAGATGGGGTTTTGCCATGTTGCTCAGGCAGTCTCCAATTGCCACCCTCAAGCAATTCATCCGCCTCAGCCTCCCAGAGTGCTGGAATTATAGGTGTGAGCCATGGCGCTTGGCCAGAAAGTCTTTGCAGATTTAGTTAAATTAATGACTAAATGATTCCATGCTGAGTTAGAGTGGGCTCTAAATCCAATGATTGATATGGGGTTATAAGGAGAGATATTTGAAGACATAATCACACTTCTAGGGAAGGTAGCCATGGGAAGACAGAGGGAGGGATTACAGGGATGCAGCTACAAGCCAAGGAATGGCAGAGATTGCTGGCAGTCCCTCAGAAGCAAAGGAGAGGAAAGGAAGGGTTCTTCCCCCGAGACTTTCTAATTTTTCTTTTTTTTTTTGAGACCGCGTCTCACTGTTGTCAGCCCCAGCTGGAGTGCAATGGTGTGATCTCGGCTCACTGCAACCTCTGCCTCCCAGGTTCCAGCAATTCTCCTGCCTCAGCCTCCGGAGTAACTGAGATCACAAGTGCCCGCCACCATGCCTGGCTAGTTTTTGCATTTTTAGTAGAGATAGAGTTTCACCCTGTTGGCCAGGCTGGTCTCGAACTCCTGACCTCAGGTGATCCCCCCGCCTCCGCCTCCCAAAGTGCTGGGATTACAGGTGTCAGCCCCCGAGACTTTAAAAGCATGGCTCTTCCCCTGACACTTTAAAAGCTTGGCTCTTCCCCTGAGACTTCAACACCTTGGTTTTGGACATTTAGCGTTCAGAACTGTGGGAGAACAAGTTTCTAGTGTGTGTGTGTGTGTGTGTTTTCATTTTACTTTATTTATTTATTTTTTTTAGACAGAGTCTCATTCTGTTGCCTAGGCTGGAGTGCAGTGGTTCAATCTCGGCTCATTGCAACCTCTGCTTCTTGGATTCAAGCGATTCTCATGCCTCAGCCTCCCGAGTAGCTGGGATTACAGAGGAGCACCACCGCAGCCAGCTATTTTTTTACTTTTTATTTTTTAGACTTTTAGTAGAGACAGGGCTTTACTGTGTTGGCTAAGCTGGTCTCAAATTCCTGGCCTCAAGTGATATACCTGACTTGGCCTCCCAAAGTGCTGGGTTTACAGGTGTGAGCCACCACACCTGGCCTAAGTTTCTGTGTGTGTTTTTTTTTTTCTTTTGAGACGGAGTCTCGCTCTGTTTCCCAGGCTGGAGTGTAGTGGCGTGATCTCGGCTCACTGCAAGCTCCGCCTCCCGGGTTCACGCCATTCTCGTGCCTCATCCTCCTGAGTAGCTGGGACTACAGGTGCCCGCCACCATGCCCGGTTAATTTTTTGTATTTTTACTAGAGACAGAGTTTCACCGTGTTAGCCAGGATGGTCTCGATCGCCTGACCTTGTGATCCGCCCGCCTCAGCCTCCCGAAGTGCTGGGATTACAGGCATGAGCCACTGTGCCTGGCCGAGTTTCTGTGGTTTTAAGCCACCTCGTTTGTAAGATTTATGTGTGTGTGTTTTAAATTTTTTATTTTAAATTATTATGGATACATAATAGTTGTGTATATTTATAGGACATACGTAACGTGGTTTTGGGTTTTAGTGTTTTGTTTTGTTTTTTTTTTTTTGAGACAGACTCTGGCTCTGTTGCCCAGGCTGGAGTGCAGTGGTGAGATCATGGCTCACTGCATCCTTGATCTCCTGGGCTCAAGTGATCCTTCTGACTCAGCCTCCCATGTAGCTAAGACTATAGGCATGCCCCACCACATCCAGCCAATTTTTTTTTTTTTTTTTTTTTAGTAGAGATGAGGTCTCACTGTGTTGCACAGGCTGATCTTGAACTCCTGAGCTCAAGAGATCTTCCTTTCTCACCCTTCCAAAGTGCTAGGACTACAGGCGTGAGCCACTGTGCCTGTCCTTCCGTGATGTTTTGATATGGGCACACAATGTGTTAGTTTATAAAGTTTGTAATAATTTATCACAGGCTGCCATAGGAAACTAATATAGCTGAGTTTCCTGGTTCTTCTCTATATCACATCTGCTGGGGCTACATGTCCAAGATGGCTTCTTCACCCACTTGTCTGATGCCTGGGCTGAGATGGCTGAAACATCTGGGGCTCTATCTCCACATAGCATTTATACGTGAGTAGCCTGGGCTTCCTTACAGCATGGCGGTCTCAGGGCAGTAGTACTTTTACATGGCAACCAGTTTCGCCAGAGTGAGCGTTCTAAGATTCAGAAAGTGAGAAATGACAGTTTCTTAAAGCTTGATTCCAGAACACAGCACAGCAAAACTTCCACCATATTCTACTGGTCAAAGCAGTCACAGAGTCACTCATATAAGAAGTACAGACCTCACCTCTTTAAGCCACCACAATGACAGGTGGTGATATGTGATTAGAGAAAGCCCTAAACAAGGACCTTGTCCCTCACCTACCCCCAAATACCAGGGAAAAGACGTCTTTTTTTTTTTTTTTTTTTTTTTTTTTGAGATAGGGTCTCACTGTGTCATGCTGTGGTGTGATTTTGGTTCACTGCAACCTCCTCCTCCTGGGTTCAAGCGATTCTCTTGCCTCAGCCTTCCGAGTAGCTGGAATTACAGGCACCCACCACCTTACCCGGTTAATTTTTGTTAATTTTGGTAGAGACGGGGTTTTGCCATATTGGCCAGGCTGGTCTGAAACTCCTGACCTCGAGTGATCTGCCGACCTTGGCCTCTCAAAGTGCTGGGATTACAGGCATGAGCCACCACAGCCAGCCGAAGATGTCTTATTTTTTTTTCTTCATTAGCCACAAGGCTTGATGGGGAGTGTAATTTTTGTCTCCATGGGTTGCCTTAGCAAATGATGGGAAGAAACATGAATTTTTCAATGTTATGCTCCTAGAGTGCCATTGAAATGGTAGTTCTGGCTCTTTTTCTGACAGTCCTGAGGCATCCTGGAAAATAGAGCCCAGCCTTTATCCCGTCCCCAGCACATCAGGGGAAGTGCACTCCTGTCCTTATTCCTCACTGCAGTGCATGCAGGGAGTTCTGGCCATCAGATTATCTTCTATCCGTCTCCTGTCCCAAAGTACATTGGGAAATGTGGGGATGTCTCCTTAGAACAACAAAATAGTTGCAATCTTTGAAGTTTAGGAGACTAGAAGGTTAGTGTTCAGTGTGTGAGCTGGAAGGTTGCATTTGTAAGAATTAAAGAAAGAGGAGGCCAGGTGCAGTGGCTCATGCCTGTAATCCTAGCACTTTGGGAGACCTACGTGGGCAGATCACCTGAGGTCGGGAATGTGAGACCAGCCTGACCAACATGGAGAAACCCTGTCTCTACTAAAAATACAAAATTAGCCAGGTATGGTGGTGCATGCCTGTAATCCCACCTACTTGGGAGGCTGAGGCAGAAGAATTGCTTGAACCGGGAAGCAGAGGTTGTGGTGAGCCGAGATTGTGTCAGTGCACTTCAGCCTGGGCAACAAAAGTGAAACTTCATCTCAAAGAGAAGAAAAAGAAAACGAAACAGGAAAGAAACATGAAATGTGGCTTGACAGTGAAGGACAGGTTTATTTTAGAGAAAACAAACCTGAGAGGGGCTTTTGGCTGAGTTAAGTTAGAAAGCCCCCCCTTTTTTTTTCAGACTAAGGATATTTAGGGGTTTTGGAAGGGGGCGCTTATCATAGGTCCGGAATGTTTTTATGTGAGGAAAAGTTTATCGCGGGGTTAGAAAGTCTCTGGTCGGAGGGGAGGCTATCTGGGGGTTGGCATGTTTTTGGTCAGAAAGGGGTTTATCTTAGAGTTGGAATGTTTCTGGTTATGCTGACATTAGCCATTAGGCTGATGTTTTGGGGCTGGATTTAGCTGATTTTTAATCAAGGGGATCTAAGAATGGTGGTGTTTGTTCAAGATGGCGATGCTCCTGCTCCGTCAGCATTTGGAGTCCAGAAATAGATGTGGAGGCAGCCCCCACAAGGACTTCCAAGGTAGGCAGGGGCCTCAAACATGACCCCTGATTCCAGGAGCCTGTGGAAAGGTGTCCCCCACCATTTATCCTCCCAGAGATAGACACTACAAAGAAGGGCAGACCTCGCCTTGTTCACTGGTACAAAATCTTTATTTAAGTATAAAATAAATAATATGAATATTAATTAATAACAACGACAACACAACAGCGGCAACAATATTAATAATAACAAGAGCTCTCCCATTGGCCCATGGCCTTCCTCCAGCTTTTCTCTTCTGCTTCGCACAACTTTGTGATAGGTGTTTTCACAGCTGGCAAAACTGAGGCTCAGAGAGGTCAGCACACTGGCCTGAGGTCACACAGCAAGTCTGTAGGGCTGGAGCCAAGGGAAGGGCAAGGGGTCCCCTGGATCCAGCCAGGGCAGAGAGGGGGGTTTCAGGTTTAGGTCCAGAGGAGAGTGCCTCCCCACAGTCTGGCAGTCATTAACAGAGTGATGGTGAGGCTGAGATGGGCAGGGCCAGGCTGGGGAGCAGCCCCCTTGCGGTAGTGGACATCCAGGTCTGGGTGGTTACAGCCACTTTCAGTACAGCAGGAGACATTGATGTGATTCATGCTGAAGGCGTCACCCAGGTGGGCACGTTGGCACATTGAGGCAGTTACACAGCCTCTTACCATATAGCTTTGGTTTTTCGGTTCTGAGGAAAGAGAAGACGGAGTGAGACTTCCAGCTCCTGGGCCCAGGACTGGAATTCTCCAGTAGGTGACCTGCCACCTTCAGTGGGCGCCACCTTCACTACCACCTAGAAAAAGCAGCAGTTCTCAGGGCCAGGTGCGGTGGCTCATGCCTGTAATCTCAACACCTTGGGAAGCCAAGGTAAGAGGATAGCTTGACCCCAGGAGTTCCAGACCAGCCTGGACAACATACCAAAACTCTGTCTCTACAAACATAAAGTAAAAAAGCTGTAGTCCCAGCTACTTGGGAGGCTGAGATGAGAGGATCACTTGAGCCCAGGAGATGGAGGCTGCGGTGAGTTATGATCACGCCACTGCACTTCAGCCTCGGCAACAGAGTGAGACCCTGTCTCAAAGAACAAGCAAAAAAAGAGGAAGAAAGGAAGGGAGGGACGGGAGGGGCGGGGGGTGGGGGGGGGGGGGAGGGGAGGGGAGGGAGGGGAGGGGGGAGGGAGAGAGAGAAGGAGGGAAAGAGAGAGAGGAAGGAAAGGAAGAAAGAGAGAGAAAGAAAGAGGAAGGAAAGAAGAAGGAAGGAAGGAAGGAAGGAAGGAAGGGAGAGGAAAGGAAGCGAGCAGCGGTTCTTAAAGTGTGGCTCAGGGACCCCTGAGACCCTTTCAGGAGATCTGTGAAATCAAAATGATTCTCATGATAATACTAAAACATGGCTTTTTCACTCTCATGTGTACAATGGACTTTTCCAAAAATTCCAGGACATGTGATATTGCAACAGACTGAAAGCAGAAGCTTCCATGAGGACCCAGCTGTCTTCTATTAAGCTGGACATTAAAGAGATGTGATGTACAACACAGCAAAATCATGCCAGTTTTCTCTCTCTTTTTTTTTTTTTTTTTTAAGATGGAGTCTCACTCTGTTGCCCAGGCTGGAGTGCAGTGGCACGATCTTGGCTCACTGCAACCTCCGCCTCCCGGGTTCAAGCAATTCTGCCTTAGTCTCCCTAGTAGCTGGGACTACAGGCGCGCGCCAGCACGCCCGGCTAATTTTTGTATTTTTAGTAGAGATAGGGTTTCACCACATGGCCAGGCTGGTCTCGAACTCCTGACCTCATGATCTGCCCACCTGGGCCTCCCAAAGTGCTGGGATTACAGGTGTGAGCCCCCATGTCTGGCTGTCATTACATTTTTTCTTTGGAAACTATAGTCATTTTTCATTAAAATGTTATTTATGTTAATGTGTAATGAGTTTTTATTGTTATAAGATGAATTCATAAATAAACCTTTAAAGATTTCTCAGTTTTGGCTGGGCACGGTGGCTCACACCTGTAATCCCAGAACTTTGAGAGGCTGAGGTGGGCAGGTCATGAGGTCAGGAGATCGAGACCATCCTAGCCAACATGGTGAAACCCCGTCTTTACTAAAATTACAAAAATTAGCTGGGCATGGTGGTGCTTGCCTGTAATCCCAGCTACTCAGGAGGCTGAGGCAGGAGAATCGCTTGAACCCAGGAGGCAGAGGTTGCAGTGAGCCGAGATCCCACCACTGAATTCCAGCCTGGCGACAGAGCAAGACTCCATTTCAAAAAAAAAAAAAAAAAAATTCTCAGTTTTATTTTTATTTATTTATTTATTTATTTATTTATTTATTTATTTGAGATGGAGTTTCGCTCTTGTTGCCCAGGCTGGAGTGCAATGGCACGATATTGGCTCACTGCAACCTCTGCCTCCCGGGTTCAAGCGATTCTCCTGCCTCTGCCTCCCGAATAGCTGGGATTACAGGCAGGCGCCACCACGCTCGGCTAATTTCGTATTTTTAGTAGAGGCGGGGTTTCTCCATGTTGGTCAGGCTAGTCTTGAACTCCTGACCTCAGGTGATCCACCTGCCTCAGCTTCCCAAAGTGCTAGGATTATAGGCGTGAGCCACTGCACCTGGTTCCCAGTTTTATTTTTAAGGTGGCATTTATCTATAGAAATTGCTGACATAAACAGTAAACAACAATTTTTTTTTTAGACAAAGTCTCACTGTGTCAGCCAGGCTGGAGTGCAGCGGGTTGATCCCCACTCACTGCAACCTCCTCCTCCTGGGTTCAAGTGATTCTCATGCCTCAGCTTCCTGGGTGGCTGGGGTTACAGGTGTGGGCCATCACTATACGCAGATAATTTTGCTATTTTTTTGTACAGACAGGGTTTCACCATGTTGGCCAGGCTGCTCTCATACTCCCAACCTCAGGTGGTCCTCCACCTCGCCCTCCCAAAGTGTTGGGATTACAGGCGTGAGCCACCACACCTGGCTAACAATAATTTTTAAGAGCATAAATAAGTTGAGACCAAAAAGTTTGAGAACCACTGGAATACAAAGATCTTTCCAGGACACCACAAGATAAAAGCCTAAGCTGTCTTCAGCAGATCCCCACAACCCATAAGAAATCTTGCCACCAAAGAATTCCATTTTTCTTTCCCTTTTTCTTTTTGCAGAAATGGGGGTCTTGCTATGTTGCCCAGGCTGGTCTCAAACTCCTGGCCTCAAGACATCCTCTGGCCTCAGCCTCCCAAAGTGCTGAGAGTACAGGCTTCAGCCACCGCATCCAGCCAGAATTCCACTTTTCTATGGCAAGAATGTCCGCATCCTGATGGACAAGTCCTAATTCCTTACAACAATATTCACCCACCTGAAGGAAATCCCACCTTTTCCACAGGGAGACCCACCACAGTTAAGTCCAGCTTAACTGGAAGTCAATCTCTTGCAGAACTCTTCACCCGCAATAAGTGTTCCCTCCCAGCCTCGGAGAGGGCCTCACCGTAAGTGCCGGTGGCTACCAGACATTGATTCATGGGGCCTCGGCAGTCAATGAGGAAAGTCTCTTCAGAGGAGCATCCGTGGGTGCTGTTCCCCTTGCAGCTGTAACACTGGTGGCCATTCTGTGGCAGAGTTTCAAGCTCCAGGACTTAGGAGAAGACCAGAGACACAGAGACCAAGAAAATTAGTGCTTGGATCCCCACTTCCTTGAATGACCTCCCCAGGACTCCCACTCCGAGCCAGAGATGTCATGGAGCCACCTTGTGGTCAGGCGTCTGAATGGCATTTGGAGCGGGATGGTTTTTGAGTGCTTAAGAGAAACCGCAACTTTCAACTCCCCCAGCCCCATTTCTGGCCAGGCACTGTGCTGGGTGCTGGGTCAGCAACTATGTAAGATGAAACCGTCCTTGCCCTCACAGAAGTTACAATTTATTTATTTATTTTTGATACAGAGTCTCACTTTGTTGCCCAGGCTGGAGTGCAGTGGCGCAGTTGTAGCTCACTGCAGCCTCGACCATCCCAGCTCAAGAGATACTTCCACATCAGCCTTCTGAGTAGCTGGGACTACAGGCATGCACCACCATGCCCGGCCGATTTTTCTATTTTTTGTAGAGATGGGGTTTTGACACGTTGCTCAGCTGGTCTCAAACTCCTGGGATCAAGGAATCTGCCTGCCTCAGCCTCCCAATGTTCTGGGATTACAGATGTGAGCCACTGTACCTGGTCAGAACTTGCAAGTTATTACTATTATTATTACTAAAAAAATTCTTTGAGATGGGGTCTTGCTATGTTGCCCAGGCTTGTCTCAAACTCCTGGCCTCAGGTGATCTTCCCACCTCCGCCTCCAAAAGTGCTGAGATTACAGGTGTGAGCCACTGTGCCCAGCCAGAATTTACAATTTAGAGCTACGCTTCCCAATCTGGTAGCCACTGGCCACATGTGGTTGTTTACATTTAAATAAATTAATATTAAACCAAATCTTAAAATTCAGTTAGCATTTCAAGTGCTCACTGACCACATACAGTGGTGGCTGTAATATCGGACAGGACAGATATGGAACATTTCCATCTGTTGACAGTTGCTGGGTAATAGAGACAGGGATCTAGATTACACTGGAGGGGAGGGACAGTGAAAGCATCCCTGAAGATGATACATGAAAGCTGAGGCCTAATGGATGAGAAGTTGCCAGCAGGGTGAACTCTTGGGGAAGGCGTGTTCCAACGGAGGATACTGCATATGCAAGGTCTATGAGGCCAGATGGGTTTTGGTGGTTATGGAAGCCAAATGAACGTCAGCACAGTGGCTCATGCCTGTAATCCCAGCACTTGGGGAGGCTGAGGCAGGAGAATAGCTTGAATCTGGGAAACGGAGGTTGCAGTGAGCCAGGATCACTCCACTGCACTCCAGCCTGGCTGACAGAGTGAGACTCCATCAGAAAAGAGAGGGGGAGGAAGGAAGGAAGGAAGGAAGGAAGGAAGGAAGGAAGGAAGGGAGGAAGGGAGGGAGGGAGGGAGGGAGGGAGGGAGGGAGGGAGGGAGGGACGGAGGGAGGGAGGGACGGAGGGAGGGAGGGAGGGAAAGAAAGAAAGAAAGAAAAAGAAAGAGAAAGAAAGAAAGAGAAAGAAAGAAGAAAAAAAGAAACTAAATGAAGGTCAGGCACAGTGGCTCATGCCTGTAATCCCAGCACTTGGGGAGGCCGAGGCAGGAGAATCGCTTGAACCTGGGAGGCGGAGGTTGCAGTGAGCCCAAATCGCGCCACTGCACTCCAGCCTGGCTGACAGAGCAAGACTCCATCAGAAAGAAAGAAAGAGAGAAAGAGAGAAAGAGAGAGAGAGAGAGAGAAAGAAAGAAAAAAGAAAGAGAGAGAGAGAGAGAGGGAGGGAGGGAGGAAGGAAGGAAGGAGAAAGAAGGGAGGGAGGGAGGAAAGAGAAAGGAGGGAGGAAGGAAGGAAAGAAAGAGAAAGAGAAAGGAGAGGAGAGGAGAGGGGAGGGGAGGGGAGGGGAGGGGAGGAGAGGAGAGGAAAGGAAAAGAAGGTGAGGCACAGTAGCTCATGCCTGTAATCCCAGCACTTGGGGAGGCGGAGGCAGGAGAATCGCTTGAACCTGGGAGGCAGAGATTGCAGTGAGCCAAGTTCGCTCCACTGCACTCCAGCCTGGCTGACAGAGCGAGACTCCATCTCAAAAGAAAAAAAAATTAGAAAAAGAAACTAAATGAAGGTCAGGCACAGTGGCTCATGCTTGTTATCCCAGCACTTTGGGAGGTCAAGGCAGAAGGATTGCTTGAGCCTGGGAGTTTGATACCAGCCCGGGAAACATAGTGAGACCCCATCTCTACAAAGGTTTTAAAATTTAGCTGGGTGCGGCTGGGCGCGGTGGCTCACACCTGTAATCCCAGCACTTTCGGAGGCGAGGCGGGCGGATCACAAGGTCAGGAGATCGAGACCATCCTGGCTAACACGGTGAAACCCTGTCTCTACTAAAAATACAAAAAAATTAGCCGGGTGTGGTGGCGGGCGCCTGTAGACCCAGCTACTCCAACGGCTTAGGTGGGAGGAACTCCGGAGCCCAGGAGTTTGAGGCTGCATCGAGCCATGATCATGCCAGTGCACTCCAGCCTGGGTGACAGAGCGAGACCCTGTCTCCCCCATACCCCTCCCCCGCAAAAATCGCTCGCTGCTGGGTTGAACCTTGGCTGTATGGTGGCAGGAGTGGAAGCAGGGAGACCAGAGGAGAGGTCATTGCAACAACCTGAGCAAGAAGTCAGCGTGGCTCAGCCCAGGTGGTGGCAGTGGAGGTGGGGAGGAGTGGGAAAATTTGAAAGACACAAAAAAGACAGGAAGCTCAGGTCTTGGCAAGGGCTGATAGTCAGTATCATTGAATTCTTACAAAATTCTTCTTTTGAAGAAAAGCCTGGCCAGGCACAATTGCTCATGCCTGTTATCCCAGCACTTTGTGAGGCCAAGGCAGCCAGATCACTTGAGGTCAGGAGTTCGAGACCAGCCTGGCCAAAATGGTGAAACCCCTATCTCTACTAAAAATACAAAACTTAGCTGAGCGTGGTGGTGGGCACCTGTAATCCTAGCTACTCAGGAGGCGGAAGCAGGAGAATCGTGAACTCGTGAGCAAAGGTTACAGTGAGTGGAGATCAATCCATTGCACTCCAGCCTGGGCAACAGAGTGAGATTCCATCTCAAAAAAAAAAAAAAAAAAGGCCTGATACTGCCATTTTTCAGAAAAGGAAACAGAGGCGCCAGAGAGGAGTCGATTGCCGGAGAGTGACTGCGCAGCTGTCTGCCTGAGTGCATGCTCCTGCCCAACCCCAGGCCTTGCCTGTGTCTCCCGTTCCTTACTTGGGCCCTCGTTGCATTTGGTGGTGTTGCAACACTTCAGGAAGTGGAAGGTGTCGTTGTTGTGGAAACCACTGGAGCCTGGGCAGCCGGGAAGGTAGCCACAGCCTCGGAGGTGGCGGTCATCCTTTGGACGCCCTGTGGGGGCCAGGGAACAGAGGTCAGATGTCAGATTGTGAATGAGGGACTAAGATGGGATTTGCCCGCAATAGCAGGCATTCAACCATTCACTACTTCACCCTTCATCATAGGACCCTCATTTTATCTAGGACAGTCATAGATCTTGTCAAAAACTACATATTCCAGCCTCTCTAGGTACAGTCATGTGATGAAGTTCGGACCAATGTGATATAAATAGAAGTGCTTTCTGGGACTTCCAGAAAGGAGAACACTTACAAAAGGAGCAGTGCCCCCTTTTTTGTTCCTTCTTTCCTTCTTCCTCCTTCCTGGAACTTAGATGTGAGACCCGGAGCTCCAGCAGCCATTTTGGACTATGAGGCATTTTGAGAATGGAAGTGATGTGTAAGAAACAAGAAGGTGGCTGGGCATGGTGGCTCATGCTAGCAATCCCAGCACTTTGGGAGGCTGAGGCAGGTGGATCACAAGGTCAGGAGTTCGAAACCAGCCTGACCAACATGGTGAAACCCTGTCTTTACTAAAAATGCAAAAATTAGCCAGACGTAGTGATGCACATCTGTAATCCCAGCTACTCAGGAGGCTGAAACAGGAGAATTGTTTGAACCTGGGAGGCGGAGGTTGCAGCAAGCCGAGATCATGCCATTGCACTCCAGCTGGGCGACAGAGAGCGAGACTCCGTCTCAAAAAAAAAAAAAAAAGAAACAAAAAGAAACAAGAAGGCATCTGGGTTCTTGGTGACTCTGGAACTGTCCTTGTGGCCCTGGACCTCTTGCGTATGAGAGAACTTAGTCCCTTGCTGACATCCCTGTTACTCTGGAGTTGTTAAGTACAGTCTTGGGGAGGAGCAGAGCAGGGAGGAGGAGTTGCTGGCAGGTTGGGGCTCACCTTCTTCACCCTCCTGGATCCAGTGGGTCACCACATCCAGGCACTGTTCTTCAGGGTTGCGGCATTGCAGGCTCTGGTGCCGGCCCCTCTCACAGCTCATGTCTGATGAGCCACAGGAAATGCATTCAAGGTAACGGCTTCGGGAAAAGGTGACAGCCCGGCCTGTTTGGAAGAGGGGGAGGGGAGTGAGACTCCATGGGGACAGTCCTGGAGCCCCAGCTCTGCAAGGACTCACTGGGCATCAATTCCTCCTTATCCCACCCTGTAGCCAGTTAGTGAGCCCTGTCTATTCTGTCTGCTGAATCTTTCTAGAATCCACGCCCTCCTTTCCAGCCCCATGGATCAGTCCAGCTCAGACCTCCTTCAACTCCAGCTACCTCCCTAGCCTCTGGGTTTCCATTCTTGTCACCCCCTACTCACCCCAGTGCAGCATTTCCACATGGCCCTAGAAGTGTATTTCTTTCCCGTTTTTTTTTTTTTTTTTTTCCTCTGAGACAGAGTCTCACTCCATCACCCAGGCTGGAACGCAGTGGCACCATCTTGGCTCACTGCAACCTCCACTCCCTGGGTTCAAGTGATTCTCCTTAGCCTCCCGAGTAACTGTGACTACAGGCGTGCACCACCACGCTGGGCTAATTTTTGTATTTTTAGTAGAGACAGTAGTAGAGCTGGTCTCGAACTCCTGACCTCAAGTGATCTACCTGCCTCAGCCTTCCAAACTGCTGGGATTACAGGCATGCGCCACCGCATCCGGGCCCTTAGAAGGGTATTTCTAATACTCATATTTGACCCTGTCTCTTCTCTCCTCAAGACTCTTCCATAGCTCCCTACTGCCATCAAAATAAAATCCAAGATCTCTCATCCTGGCTAACACAGTAAAACCCCGTCTCTACTAAAAATACAAAATAATTAGCCGGGCGTGGTGGCGGCGCCTGTAGTCCCAGCTACTCAGGAGGCTGAGGCAGGAGAATGGCGTGAACCCGGGAGGCGGAGCTTGCAGTGAGCTGAGATCCGGCCATTGCACTCCAGCCTGGGCGACAGAGCGAGACTCCGTCTCAAAAAATAAATAAATAAATAAATAAAATAAAATCCAAGATCCTCAGTATGGGATTCAAAGCCCATCAAATACTGAGGCCCGAGCACCTCTCCTGCCTCGTCTCCCTCCACTACACCCTCAGACTCTACTCCACACTGACTTCCCACAGTCTGCGGCTACACATGTTGCCTGCCATCCAGGCCTTTGCATATGCCGTTGTCTCTGTCTAGAACACCTTTCCTTTGCTCTCTGCCTTCCCTAACTCCTACTCATTCTTCAGGTGTCAGCTCCAATTTTACCTCCTCTGGGAAGCCTTTCCTGATCCACCAGGCTGGAGCAGCTCCCACACACCCCTGGACTCCCGCATCCCACTCTGGGTGGTCACTGTCTGGTGACAGGTATGTCTCCTCTACTGGACTGTGAGCTCCAGGAGGGCAGGGCCAGGGGCTGTCTTGATCACTATTGTGTCCCAGCACCACCTGGCACAGGGCCAGGGACAGATAAGATATTCAATACCTATTTGTGAAATGAATGAATGAATGAGGAATTACTTAAAACCCTTCTCTGTTCTCTGTGGTAGCCTGTCTCCAAAATGGCCCCCAATAATCTCTGCTCCCTGGTATTCATGCCCTTAAAGAATAGGGCTGGCTGGGTGCAGCGGCTCATGCCTGTAATCCCAGCACTTTGGGAGGCCAAGGTGGGAGGATTGCTTGAGTCCGGGAGTTTGAGGTCAGTCTGGGCAATATAGCAGGACTCTGTCTTTAAATTAAAAACAAAAAAAGAAAAAAGAAAAAAGAATAAGGATGCCCTATGTAGTCAACTGGATATTACGGAAATGATGGTGTGTGCCTTCTGTGGCTAGATCATAGAACACATGGCAATTTCTGCTTGGCTGTCTCTCTTGGGTCATCTTTTCTGGGAGAAGCAGCAGCCATGTTGTGAGGACACTCAAGTAGCACCATGGGGAAGTTCATGTGGCAGAACTGAGGCCTGTGCCAAAGCCATGGGAGGGGAGCATTCATGTGAGTGAAGCTACCTTGGGAGCCTTCAGATGATTGTAACCCCAGCTGACATCTTGACTGCAGGCTCATGAAGGATCCTAAGCCAGAACCACCTAGCTAAGCCACTCCAGGGTTTTTGACCTTCAGAAACTTTGTAAAATAATGCATGCTTATTTTATTGCTGCAATCTGTAATGCAGCAATAGAGAATAGATAAGCAATCGATAATACACTACCTAATTGTCCCGGGAATCAAAGACTCACTTGACTGATTCCTGATCACTTTGCCTTTTGCACGAACCTTGCGGTGTTGGCCAACTGGATCCGTTACTTTTCCCTGGAAACACCAGAGTCATTCCTCTGCCCAGCCCTTGGCTCACACCATTTCCCATACTTGGCATGCCCTCCCTGTCCTGACCCAAGACACATCTAAGCTGAGTCCAAGCCAAGTCTTAAAAAAGTGAGAGGACCATGTCAGCCAAGGCTCTCAACTGGCAGGCCGCTAGCTGTAATTAGGCGAATCATTTACATCCAAAGCCCAATCATCCCCCTCAAAGAAAAATAACTACAAGGCCACCCATGTCTTCTCATACAAACTTCCATGAAAATGAAAACACAAATTCTCATCATTGCCAAAATAGCTGTTCACACCTAGAACGCCTTTTCCTTGTGCCCTACTTTCTCTAACTCCTACTCATTCTTCAGCTGTCATCTTCAATTTTACTTCCTCTAGGAAGCCCTCCCTGACCCATCAGCCTGGAACAGGTACCTGCTCTGAGCTCCCACTGCCCCCTGAATTCCCCATTTCTGGTTCTGCCCACTCTGGGTGGTCACTCACGGGTCTCCTGTGTGAACTCTTTTTATGCCACTCTTCTAAATGCCAATGATCCTCAGGGCTATTTTCTTTTCTTTTCTTTTCTTTTTTTGAGATAGAGTCTTGCTGTGTCCCCACGGCTGGAGTGCAGTGGCACAATCATGGCTCACTGCCACCTCGACCTCCCTAAGCTCAGGTGATTCTCCCATCTCAGCCTACTGAGTAGCTGGGACTATAGGCGTGTGCCAGTACACCTGGCTAATTTTTGTATTTTTTGTAGAGACAAGGTCTTGCGATGTTACCCAGGTTAGTCTCGAACTCCTGGACTCCAATGATCCTCTCGCTTTGGCCTCCCAAAGTGCTGGGATTACAGACGTGAGTACTGTACCTGGCCAGGGCTCTGATTTAAGCCCTTTTTATTTCTCACAGTATAGACTCTTTCATGGGGTAAATATTGAAATGACTTCATTTCCATCTATCTGCTCATCACTCACAAATCTCTCTCTAGTCCAGGCTTCTCTCTGAGCTCCAGACCTGTACATGCAACTGTCTCTTCAAGGCCCCATGGCTATACCTCAAACACCTGTCCCAAACAGAACTCCCCATCTTCTCCCACAACTGCTCTTTTTCTTGAAGTTCACGCGTCCAAGGCGGCCCCATCCAGTCCCTAGGGCGGAACCTGGCAGACCCCTTGGTCTTCCACATCTGTGGATCAATCCACATGCTTCTACTGTTCCATCTTCTAGCTCTTTAATCCTTTTGCTCTGCTGTTTCTGACCTCTATCAAGCATAACTGCAGAGTTCTTCATTTGAGTCACTGTTCTATATTTTCTGTTGGACTCTTAAAAAATGGATTCCTTGATTGGGTGCAGTGGTTCATGCCTGTAATCCCAGCACTTTGGGAGGCCAAGGCGGGTGGATCACGAGGTCAAGAGATTGAGACCATCCTGGCCAACATGGTGAAACCCTGTCTCTACTAAAACACAAAAATTAGCCAGACATGGTGGCAGGTGCCTGTAGTCCCAGCTACTTAGAAGGCTGAGGCAGGAGAATTGCTTGAACCCGGGAGGCGGAAGTTGCAGTGAGCCGAGATCATGCCACTGTACTCTAGCCTGGCAACAGAGTAAGACTCCGTCTCCAAAAAAAAAAAAAGGATTCCAGGTGTTAAAATGTGCCCATTCTTCTGTTTTCCTGAATATATTGATTGTAGCAATTTTCATGTTTCCTATAATCCAATATCTGAATCACTACAATTCTGTTTCTATAGTTGGATTTTTCTCTTAGTTTCTGGTCAATTGGTCCTTTTTATTTTCTTCAGGATACCCTGTAAGATTTTGTTGTTGTTGTTTATTTTTTGTTTTGTTTTGTTTTGAGGCAGAGTCTTGCCCTCTCGCCCAGGCTTGAGTGCAATGGTGCGATCTCAGCTCACTGCAACCTCCTTATCCCGGGTTCAAGCGATTCTCCTGCCTCAGCCTCCCAAGTAGCTGGTATTACAGGCGTACGCCACCATACTCAGCTAATTTTTTCTTTTTTGTATCTTTAGTAGAGAAGGGGTTTCACCATGTTGGCCAGGCTGGTCTTGAACTTCTGACCTCCTGATTCGCCCACCTCAGCCTCCCAAAGTGTTGGGATTAGAGGTGTGAGCCACCATGCCCAGTCTGTTTTTTTTTTTTTTTAAGATGGGGTCTTTCTACATTGTCCAGGCTGGTGTGCAGTGGTATTCATAGGCATAATCCTGCTACTGATCAGCACAGGAGTTTTGACCTGCTCCATTTCTGAGCTGGGCTGCTCCAACCCCTCCTTAGACAACCTGGTAGTCCCCTGCTCCTGGGAGATCAACATATTGATGCCAAACTTAGTTCAGACACCCTATTGATATAGCACATTACAGCCCAGAACTCTCAGGCTGAAGTAATCCTTCCAAGTAGCTGGGATTATAGACGCATGCCACCATGCCTCGCTATCTTGTACATTTTGATCAGATGCCAGACATTATAGATAAAAATCTGTCAAGGGCCTAAACGATGTTTTCTTCTTCCACAGAGAGTCAGGTTTTCATTCCTGTCAAGTATTGGACCTAGGCTTGTTTAGGGCTCTTCTATTTCACTTTGGCCCTTACCCCTAGGGTGGTCTTAGGGGGAAAGCCTGAGATGCTTACCAAGGCCTCTCCAGCTTGGCAACCTGTGTCCCCAGCATCACATGTCTGCTGGAAGCCTTGTTCGCTTTTGTAGCTTCCCAGTTGCTATTTTTCTCTTCCAAGTTTCTTGGACTCTCACCCTGTGCATGTACAGCTTGCCAATGACTTGAGGGAGATTTGTTTGCAGGTTGGGAACTCCCTTTTCTGTGGTCCCATCCATTCCAGGATTTTAACTTTCATCTTCCAGACATTCTGGCAGCCCCAAACTCCAACCTCCGTCTTCTCAGTCTAGCGACTCTTTCTGTCTGGGCTCTATTTCCCTTCCACAGCAGCAGATTGGCAAGTGCACTCCGGGAAAAAGCCAGGTTGTCTGTGGAACCCACATTTTATGCTTCCCTTATTTCAGAGGTTGTAGTGCCTCAAGTTTCTCCTTTCTTTCTTTCTTTTTTCTTTTTGAAACGGAGTCTTGCTCTGTCGCCCAGGCTGGAGTGCAGTCGTGTGATCTTGGCTCACTGTAACCTCTACCTCCCAGGTTCAAGCAATTCTTGTGCCCCAGCCACCCAAGTAGCTGGGACTACAGGCATGTGCCACCACACCTGGCTAACTTTTGTATTTTTAGTAGAGACGAGGTTTTGCCATGTTGCCCAGACTGGTTTTGAACTCATGAGCTCAAGCAATTCACCTGCCTTGGTCTCCCAAAGTGCTGGGATCACAGGCATGAGCCACTTCGCCCGGCCAAGTTTCTCCTTTCATTTGCTGCTCTCCAGTGACTTCATTGTTTATTATTTGTCCAGCATTTGTAACTGTCATTGGCAGAAGGGTTGGTCTGATACAAGTCACTCCATCATGACCAGAATTGCAGGTCCCCTCCCACATTTAATCTACCACTAAGGCCTGCTTCTAAATAGCTCTTTTTTGGCTTTTGTTGAGACAGGGTTTTTCTCTGCCGCCCAGGCTGGAGTGCAGCGGTGTGATCACTGCAGCCTCCAGCTCCTGGGCTCAAGCAATCCTCCTGCCTTGGCCTTCCAAAGTGCTGGGATTACAGATGTGCGCCACTGTGCCTAGCCTGAACAGCTCTTAAATCTATCCATTTCTCTTCCTCTGCATATCTGACACCCTAGTCCTGCTGCCCTCTTCTCCACCTGGACAACCTCACCCACGCCCAGGTTGGTTTCCTGTCATCTACTCTTGCTTCCTTTCAATCTATCTTCTGTCCTGAGGTCAGAATAATTTGTTAAAAATATAAATGAGGGCCGGGTGCAGTGGCTCAAGTCTGTAATCCCAGCACTTTGGAAGGCTGAGGCGGGCAGATCACGAGGTCAAGAGTTCAAGACCAGCCTGGCCAACACGGTGAAACCCCATCTCTACTAAAAATACAAAAAAATTAGCCGGGCGTGGTGGCGGGTGCCTGTAGTCCCAGTTACTTGTTAGGCTGAGGCAGCAGAATCGCCTGAACCTGGGAGGCAGAGGTTGCAGTGAGCTCAGATCGCACCATTGCCCTCTAGCCTGGGCAAAAACAGAGAAACTCCGTCTCAAAAAAAATAACAATAAATAAATGTGATCATTACATTCGCTGTTTAAAACCTTCTGTGATGCCCCAGTGCTCCCAGGACGACGTCTAGAAGCCCCTGTGTAACATGCTCCTGCCAAGCTTTCCAGCTCATCTTGTCCCACTGTTTCCTTCATCCAGCCACACTGCTTTTGGCCACCTTTGTATCCGTTGCTCCCTCTGCTGGACTGCTGGAAAACCCTTTCCACTGTCTTTTTTTTGTTTTTTTGTTTTTGACAGGATCTCGCTCTGTCACCCAGGCTGGGGTACAGTGGCACGATCATAGCTTATTGCAGCCTCCACCACCTGAGCTAAAGTGATCCTCCTGCCTCAACCTCCCAAGGAGCTGGGATCACAGGCATATGCCATCACGTCTGGCTAATTTTTGTATTTTTTGTAGAGTCATGTTGCCTAGGCTGCTCTGGAACTCCTGGGCTGAAACAGTCCTCCCACCTGGGCCTCCCAAAGTGTTGGGATTACAGGCATGAGCCACCGCACCCGGCCTCCACTGGCTGTTTAATAGTCTGATTCCCACTCATCCTTCAAGATCCAGCTTAGCTATTGCTTCCCCTAGGAAACCTTCCCTGACCTGAGTCAGGTATCTCCTCTGGGGTCCCACAGCCCCTACTCTTCCCTCATCCCAGCCCTGAACCCTCTGCCTGTGTTTCCCCCTTCCTAGCCCAGACTAATCTATTAGGTTGGTGCAAAAGTAACTGCGGTTTCTGCTGTTGCTTTTAATGGCAAAAGCCGCAATTACTTTTGCATTAACCTAATAATCAGTCACTGTCTGGTGATGGGTCTGTCACCCCTATACACACACACACACACACACACACACACAGGACTGTGAGTCCCATGGAGTCAGGCAGTGTGGGGAAAACAGACACAGTAACAGGCTGATCTCTCTTTCTTTTCCCCACAAGGCAGGGCACAAGGCTGTCTTGGTCCCTGCTGTGTCCCCAGCATCATATAAGTACTGAGTGCAGTTTAACCAACTATTCAAGTTGCCACAAGCAGGATACAATGGCATTATAAATGGGGATGAGGCCGGGCGCAGTGGCTCACGCTTATAATTTCAGAACTTTGGGAGGCTGAGGCGGGTGGATCACCTGAGGTCGGGAGTTCAAGATCAGCTTGACCAACATGGAGAAACCTCGTCTCTACTAAAAGTACAAAATTAGCCGGGCGTGGTGGCGCATGCCTGTAATCCCAGCTACTTGTGAGAATGAGGCAGGAGAATCGCTTGAACCCGGGAGGTGGAGGTTGCGGTGAGCTGAGATCGTGGCATTGCACTCCAGCCTGGGCAATAAGAGTGAAATTCCATCTCAAAAAAAATAAAAAGAAAAGAAAAGAAATAGGGAGGATATAGGTATCTCAGTTATTAGATTACTGAATTGACAGCTGCTGCTCCAAGCTCCTGGTGGACCCCGACCACTCCCAACTCTCTCCCCAGGACCCTTCCTGTCCCTGTGACCCATCATGGAAAGGGGTAACACCAGGCCCAGCAGGGGACTCCAGGAGTTTGTCGCGGCACTCATCAATATTTTTAAATATTTTCACTATCATCTCTGATTGAATGCACTACTTAGACCCAAGTATTGGTGCTTTCCTTAAGCGCATCTCACCGAGACAGGAAGCCCACATCCTCTCTTGTCACTTCCTCAAAACAAACATCTGATTTGGCCCCGCCAACAGATTAGTGTTTGAGGACAGGAACGATGAAAACCAGGCAGAATCAGGAAGAGTGAAGAACAAAGAAAACCCAGTGCAAACTCAGCCCTCTGCTCACTGCCGTCACCGTGACTAGACTGGCCTTACCCTATTTCCTTCCTCGCTAGGTCCAGAAAGAGGAATCTCTTTCACAGATGGATCCATGCACTGTGGACCCATTCCTTCCCCACCCTTCCTGTCCTGTGGGAATTTAGGAGAATTTGACCTTTTCTAAGTCTTTTTCTTAAAATGATCAGAGCCTGAAGCCATGGAATTTGACAAAGGTGCTTATGGATATTTCTTTCTCTCTCTCTCTTTCTTTCTTTCTTTTCTTTCTTTCAGACAGGGTTTATGTCTCTTTCTATGTTTCTCTTTCTTTCTCCTTCCTTCCTTCCCTTTTCTCTTTCTTTCTTTCTTTCTCTTCTTTCTCTCTCTCTCTTTTTCTTTCTTTCTTTCTTTTTCTTTCTTTCTCCTTCCTTTTTTCTTTCCTTCTTTGTGTCCCTTCCTTCCCTTCTCTCTTTCTTTCTCTTCCTTTCTCTCTTTCTGTCTCTCTTTCTTTCTTTCTTTCTTCTTTCCTTTCTGACAGGGTCTCACTCTGTTGCCCAGGCTGGAGTGCAATGGCATGATCACAGCTCACTACAGCCTTGATCTGCCAGGCTCAAGTAATCCTTCCACCTTAGCCTCCTGAATAGCTAGGACTACAAGTGTGTACCGCTATGTCCGGCTACTTTTTGTTTATTTTTTGCAGAAACTGGGTCTCACTATGTTGCCCAGGCTGGTCTTAAACTCCTGGGCTCAAGCAGTTCTCCCGCCTTGGTCTCGCAAAGTGCTTGGATTACAGGTGTGAGCCACCACATCCAGCCTGTTATGGACATTTCTTCACATTTTTTGTTTTCACTGCCCAAGCCAGAGACCATCTATTGCAGAGGATTCTCCCAGCCTACTGTGGCCCATTTAATCCTCCCCTCTTTTGACTTCCCTTAAGAACATCAAGTCTTTGCTTGAATCCTGGCCCCTCAGCATCTATTGCTTGGACCATCTCCCATCCCAATGGATTGGGTAGGACCATCTCCTGCCCAGTCAGATGGACAAACATCACTGAGACGTCTCATCTATGTCTCATGCACGCGTGTGAGCTTAAGGGCAGAGTTGCAAGTTATACCTAACAACCACACATACAAACATGCAGGATGGGGATTGGGTTAAGGATGAAAGTAATTGTGTCATTGGGGTGGGGATTTGGATAGTCTGAGATGGGGATGGGGTTGATTTGGGGATGGGGCTGGAACTGTGTTTGGAACAGGGCTGAGTTTGAGTTGGGAACAGTGTTGGGGTAACATGAAGTCGGGGATAGGATTGAAGGTGAAGCTGAGTTGGGGTTGGATATTGGGTCAAGAATGGGTTGGGGATGGGGCTGAGCTAGAGATGGGTTGGGTTGGGGTTGGGACTTGGATAAGGCATGCAGTTGGGGTTCGGCTAATGTAAAGTTAAGAGTAGGATTGGGATGATGATGAGGTTGAGCTGGACATGGCTTGGGGTTGGGGATGGCAAGGGCTGCCGTACTCACCAGAGTTGCCCTGGTTGCACAAGTCTAACCCACACACAACCTCGGTAAGGCTGGTGATCTTCAAGCCAGTCCGATAGCTCATGGTCCTGTTGGTCTTCTCTGAGTGGGTACAGCTTTTCTCCACCAGCTCCAGCTCTTCCCCTTCTGCAAGGAGGGGATCTTCATTACCACAGAGGCTCCTCTCAGCCCAACCAGACTCTGACAGTCCTGGTCTCAAGGTCACCCGCTCCCAGGGCTGATTTTTGGTAGGCCTCTTCTCTTGTTTGAGTCCAACTCTGTCTTTTTCTAGAGTTAACCTTGACTCTACCCCCATTCCAACAAGGAGCCTGCTCTATTTTATTTTAATTAATTTTTTTTTTTTCTTTTTCCGGGAGACAGGGTCTTGCTCTGTCACCCAGGCTGGAGTGCAGTCGCAAGATCTCAGCTCACTACAACCTCTGCCTCATGGATTCAGGCGATTCTCCTGCCTCAGCCTCCCAAGCAGCTGGGACTACAGGCACATGCCATCACACTTGGCTAATAATTAATTAATGTTTTAAGAGACAAGGTATCGGCCAGGTGTGGTGGCTCATGCCTGTAATCCCAGCACTGGGAAGCCAAGGTGGGCAGATCACGAGGTCAGAAGATTGAGATCATCCTGGCTAACACAGTGAAACCCCGTCTTTACCAAAATGTTTTTTGCATTTTGCAAAAATGCAAAAAACACCAGGTGTGGTGGCGGGCACCTGTAGTCCCAGTTACCTGGGAGGCTGAAACAGGAGAATCACTTGAACACGGGAGGCAGAGGTTGCAGTGAGCTGAGACTGCACCACCGCACTCCAGCCTGGGCGATAGATTGAGACTCCATCTCAAAAAAAAAAAAAAAAAAAAAGAAAAGAAAAGAAAAAAAAAGAAACAGGGTCTCACTCTGTCACTCAGGCTGGAGTGCAGTGGTGCAATCATAGCTCACTGCAACCTTGACCTCCCAGGCTCAAGCAATCCTGCCTCCTCAGCCTCCCGAGTAGCTGGGACTACAGGCGCCCGCCACCACGCCCAGCTAATTTTTTTTTTTTAATTTTTAGTAGAGACGGGGTTTCACCAAGTTAACCAGGATGGTCTCGATCTCCTGACCTCGTGATCCACCCGCCTCGGCCTCCCAAAGTGCTGGGATTACAGGCGTGAGCCACCATGCCTGGCCCCATTATGTAATTATTACCACAGTGTCTTCTGCTGCTGACTTGCTGACTGACTTAAAGTCATTTCCATTTTCTTCTTTTCTTTCTTTCTCCCCTTCCTTCCTTCCTCCCTCCTCTCTCCCTCCCTTCCTCCCTTCCTTTCTCTTTCTTTCCTTTCTTCCCTTCCCTTCCTCTTTCTCTCTCTCTCTCTCTCTCTCTTTCTTTTTTTCTTGAGATGGAGTTTCGCTCTTGTCGCCTAGGCTGGAGTGCAATGGCATGATCTCAGCTCACTGTAACCTCCGCCTCCCGGGTTCTAGCAATTCTCCTGCCTCAGCCTCTCGAGTAGCTGGGATAACTGGCACCCAACACCACACCTGGCTAATTTTTGTATTTTTTAGTAGAGACAGGGTTTCACCATGTTGGCCAGGCTGGTCCTGAACTCCTGACCTCAGGTAATCCACCTGCCTCAGCCTCCCAAAGTGCTGGGATTACAGGCATGAGCCACCACGCCCGGCCCACATTTCTCTCTTTCGTTCATTTTTTTTGACAGGGTCTCACTCTGTTGCCCAGGCCAGAGTGCAGTAGCATGATCTCAGCTCACTGCGACCTCCGCCTCCCAGGTTCAAGCAATTCTCCTGTCTCAGCCTCCTGAGTAGCTGAGATTACAAGTGCGTGCCACCACACCTGGCTAATTTTTCCTTTTTTTTTTTCTGTAGAGACGGGTGTTTCACCATGTTGGCCAGGCTGGTCTTGAACTCCTGACCTCAAGCAATTCATCTGCCTCTGCCTCCCAAAGTGCTGGGAATACAGGTGTGAGCCAGTGCCCGGCCTGTTTCCAGTTTTCCATGTCACAAACATTGCTGCTAAGAACATTCTTATACATGTATCCCTGGGTATATGTGGCCAAGGTTCTTTGGCATTTCTGCATGCCGAGGAGTTGAGCTGTAGCATATGCTAATCTTCTTCTGGACTAGATATTGCCAAATCGCTCTAGGTGGTTGATGTGCCAATTTACTCCCCCACCGCAGACACGGTCTGCAACTCCACATCCTTACTAACCAGGGTATTGTCAGATTTTTAAAGGCTTGCCAGTCTGGTGGGTGTGAAATGGGCTCTCCTTGTTTGTTTGTTTGTTTTTAGTTTGCATTTCCCAGTTACGGGTGAGGAAGGTTTCTCAATCACTCGCGTTCCATGCTGCGCTGGAGGGGTGTGTGTGTGGGAGGGAAGCTCACCTTCCCACATGCGCACGATCGTGGTCCTGCAGAGGTCCTGTCCTAGGGCGCACTCTTCCACCCGGCAATCCCCGTTGCTCTTACACTGCATGCACCGCAGGCCCCAAGAGGCTAGGGGAAGGAGGGAGAGGAGAGGAGAGGAGAGGAGAGGAGAGGTTAACTTCGCTTAGCTCCAAGACCCCCCGCTCGCCCCTGCATGTCCCAATACCAACACCAAGTCTCTAGGCCCCGTCCATTCTGATTCGTGTTCCATGTTCTGCTGGGTTCCGGCCGGCGGTACTTCCAGTCTGTCCTTTGTCCACGTTCTACCTCCATCCCCCTAACTGAACGTTCTATCCCTGCCCACAAGTCCTTTCCCAAAGTCCTGTCCTGGCCTGTTTTTCCTTTCATTCTGTCCTCGTGAGGCGTATATCCTGACAGTCCCCGCCCTCTCTGTCTATCAGTACGTTCTATTCCTGCTCCCATTAGGCCCTTCTCACCGCGCCGGCCCTCGGTCGATCACGCCTCTCCAGTTCCACTAGGGGAGTTCTAGCCTCACCCCACCCCTGTCTATCTTTATGTTATACCGCCACTCCTAGTGCCCTAATGGAACTATTCCTCCACTCTCCCCCTGGTTCTACCCGGCTCCAGAGCCTCTCCCCGCTCCCCGCCCACTTGTTTATTCCCAAATTGTAGCCCGGGCCATCAGCCCTCCCGAGTTTCTATCTTCAGATACTCTAGTTTCCCGCGAAGTTCTGTCTCCGCTCTCCAGCTCCCCAACTAGGTTTTGGCCCCGCCCTAGACTCCTCCTCGAGGTTCTAGCCCCGCCCTCTAGCTCTTCCTGAGCTAATCTTCTCGCCCCCTGGCTTCTCCCCGATGCCATAACCCCGCCCCTAGCTCCTCCTCGAGGCTCTAGTCCTGTCCTCTAGCTCCTCCTTGTGGGTTTTTTTTTTTTTTTTTTTTTGAGACAGAGTCTCGCTCTGCCGCTGGGGCTGGGGCTGGAGTGCAGTGGCCAAGTCTCAGCTCGCTGCAAGCTCTGCCTCCCGGGTTTACGCCATTCTCCTGCCTCAGCCTCCCGAGTAGCTGGGACTACAGGCGCCCGCCACCTCGCCCTGCTAGTTTTTGTATTTTTAGTAGAGACGGGGTTTCACTGTGTTAGCCAGGACGGTCTCGATCTCCTGACCTCGTGATCCGCCCGTCTCAGCCTCCCAAAGTGCTGGGATTACAGGCTTGAGCCACCGCGCCCGGCCTCCTCCTCGTGGTTCTAATTTTGCCCTTTAGCTTTCCCCGAGGCTCTCCCCTCCGCTAGTTCTTCCCTGAGGTCATAACTCCACCCCAGTCCCTCCTTGAGGTTTCAGCCCCACCCTGTACTCCTCCCCGAGGTCGTAACCCCGCCCCTTGGCCCCTTGAGGTCCTAACTCAGCCCCGTAGGTCCTCCCCAAGCTTATAACCCCGCCCCTAGCTCCTCCTTGACGTTCCAGCCCCGCCCTCTAGCTCCTCCCCGATGTTATAATCCTATCTCTTAAGATTCTAGTCCCGCCTTCCAGCTCCTCCCCGAGGTTATAAGTCCGCCCTCTAGTTACTCCTCGAGGTTATAACCCCGCCCTCTGGCTCCGCCTCGAGGTTCTAGCCCCGCCCCTAGCTTATCCTCGGGGCTCTAACCTCTCCCCAAGCTCTTCCTTGAGGTTCCAGCCCTGCCCTCTGGCTCCTCCCCGACACTCTCTCCCCGCCCCAGGCTCCTCCCCGAGATTGTAGCCCAGTCCCTAGGCCGGGTCCGGACCTCCGGGCCTTCCCCGACATCCCTTTCCAGCTGTGCGTTCAGAGTATCCCGGAGTTGTTACTCATTCCAGGCCTCCCGCGGTCTCGAGCGCTTTCCGGGTTATTCATTGCGGCCGCAACACCCCGTGGCCACCCGCCCTGACTCAGTTCCTTCTCAAATTCCTCGTTTCTCTACCCAGTGCCCCCCACATTTTCCGGGGAAGTAGGTGAGAGTCGCCTCAGTGAGAGGGAAAGGTCCTGAGGGACAGTCCCGGGTCTCCAGCACTGGCTCTGCACCGCTCAGTCAGCCTCCCTTGGCCCTTTTGTAAAAGGGAGTCCTGTCCCCTCGTTTCTCGGAGAGGGAGACCTGGCAGCATGGACAGCGCTGGGGGGCGCTGCGGGGTCAGATCCTGCTTATTCGAGCACTGGCTGTGTGATTTTAGGCCAGTTATCTAACCTCTCTGTGCCCCAGTTTCCTCTGCGAAACGAAATTAATAATAGTCCCATCGTCAAACGAAATTAATAATAGTCCCATTTTATAGTTCCTTGAAATTACAAGGAAGAGGCTTCGAAGAGCTCCATTAAAAAAAAAAAAAAAAAGCACTTGGGCTGGGCGCGGTGGCTGACGCCTGTAATCCCAGCACTTTGGGAGGCCGAGGCAGGGGGATCACGAGGTCAGGAGATTGAGACCATCCTGCCTAACACGGTGACACCTGGTCTCTACTAAAAATACAAAAATTAGCCGGGGGCGATGGCAGGCGCCTGTAATCCCAGCTACCCAGGAGGCTGAGGCAGGAGAATCGCTTGAACCCGGGCGGCAGAGGTTGCAGTGAGCCAAGATCGCGCCACTGCACTACAGCCTGGGTGACAGAGTGAGACTCCGTAAAAAAAAAAAAAAAAAAAGCACTCACTAAATTATGTAAAGCTAAATGCCTTTGCTCCACTAATATTTCCGTAGCTACCGAGAGCCAGGTACTGCGCCGCGTAGCGTTGCACAAAGCACGAAAATTACTATAATTTGATTAGGGAGGGTGCTGGGGACTGAACCCCATTCCTCAACTCATCCTCTGACAACCCCCACTCCCCTCAATCAGACCCTGTTCCAGGCGCAGGCGTTCGGGACCCAGCCCCTACCTGGGACGCAGGTGTGGAGCAGCAGCAGCAGTGGCAGCAGCAGCGGGTGACCCATGTCGCCAGGGCAGCTCCTGTGCGCGGGGTCCCTGCACTTCTTCTCTCCTTCTGGCCTCAGGAAGGAGGCAGTTTTGTGGCCCCAGGGGCTCCTCCCAGACGTTTTGTGAAAGAGCGAGTCAGCCCCAGATGCGTGGGCGCCTCCCCCTCCTCCCGTAGGAACCTCCTCCGCCCCAAACTTCCCTTCCCGGGGCGCGGCCAGCTGGTGGTGAAGGGGTTGGCTCGGCCCTGACTCATGGAGCTGTGGTCACAGCTGTGTCCCCAGACTGCCTGGGTGCAAATCCCAGTTCTCTCTCTTCCTAATGTGGGACCCGGGGCAATCGCTCTCCACTGCTGTAAAATGAAGATAAAAGCTTTGACGGTAAATATGAATGTGGCTGATTATTAGATAACAGGATTTTTGTTAGTTTTGTCAAATGTCCTTATCTAGAGAGGCATCCTGAAATATGCATCTCTTAAACACTTAACACACTTAACCCTTGCTTTGCTTCCTGCTGTGCCCCCAGCTCCTGGACCAGTGCCCAGCACAAAGTAGGTCCTTGGTAAATGTTAAAAGAATGCGTTGAGCCCTCCATTTCGGCCAGCAGCTATTCCAAGCATTGCACCTACATTAAAACACTTAATGGTGAAACCCCGTCTCTACTAAAAATACAAAAATTAGCCGGGCGTGGTGGCATGCGCCTGTAATCCTAGTTACTTAGGAGGCTGAGGCAGGAGAATCGCTTGAACCCGGGAGGCGGAGGTTGGGTTGCAGTGAGCCGAGATCGTGCCACTGCACTCCAGCCTGGCACAGAAGGAGACTCCGTCTCAAAAAACAAACAAAAAACATTTCAGCCAAAAATGTAAAAAGATACACTGTTACGACAATGGCTTTGTGCTTAGGTGGATTCTTTTTTTTCTTTTTTCTTTTTCTTTTCTTTTTTTTTTCCAGATGCTCACTAGAGTATTTAGGGGTGAATGTGACTGATGTCTGCATTTTTTTGTTGTTGTTTTGGAGATTTTTGGTTTTTTTTTCTTTTTTTTTTTCCTTTTTCTTTTGTTTTCATTTTGATGTCTGTATTTATTTTATAATACTTTAGAAGAGGTCAGATGAGGTGGTTCATGTCTGTAACACCAATGCTTTGGGAAGCCAAGGCAGGAGGATCACTTGGGGCCAGGAGTTCAAGACCAGCTTGGGAAACATAAAGAGACCTCGTCTTTCCAAAAAAAAATTAAAAATAAAATAAAATTAGCTGGGTGCAGTGGCCTGTACCTGTAGTCCTAGGTAGTTGGGAGGCTAAGGTGGGAGGATCGCTTGAGCCTGGGAACTGGAAGCTGCAGTGAGCTATGATTGCACCACCGCACTCCAACCTGGGCAACAGAGCAAGACCCTGTCTCAATAAATAAATAAATAAATAAATAAATAAATAAATAAATACTTGAGTGGAAAATAAAGGCAAAATAGCCAAATGGTTGTATCAATTATATAAAGGTAATGGGTATATAGGGGCATATTATGCCATTCTGTCTCCTTTTCTGTGTGTTTGAAAAGGCTTATAATAAGTATTTTCTTTCTTTTTGTTATTTATTTATTTATTTATTGAGACGAAGTCTCACTCTGTCACCCAGGCTGGAGTGCAGTGGTGCTATCTTGGTTCACTGCAATCTCTGCCTCCTGGGTTCATGCAGTTCTCCTGCCTCAGCCTCCTAAATAACTAGAATTACAGGCGCACGCCACCATGCCCGGCTAATTTTTGTATTTTTAGTAGAGATGGGGTTTCATCATGTTGACCAGGGTGGTCTCGAACTCCTGACCTCAGGTGATCCTCCTGTCTTGGCCTTCCAAAGTGCTGGGATTACAGGCATGAGCCACTGCACCTGGCCAAGTTTTTTTTTTTTTTTTTTTTTTTAAGTAAAATAAAACACTAAAGATAACATTGTCTCCCCTTCTTAGGATGCATCTAGCTAAACAGAGCAATTTAATGTAGGTGCAATGCCTGAAATGGCTGCCGGCCAAAATGGAGGGCTCAACACATTCCTTTAACTTTTACCAAGGACATAATTTGTGCTGGGCACTGGTCCAGGAGCTGGGGGCACAGCAGGAAGCAAAGCAAAGTTCCCACCTTTTGTGGTGTTGACAGTGGGGAGCAGATACGTGTTATCTAAACTTTCACTGTCTGAGAGGGATAAGCAAACTGGAGAAAGCAAAGCAGGCTGAAGGAAGTACCTGGGTGTAAGTGAGGTGTGAGCTGTTTTAGGTGGGTGATCCAGGAGGGGTTCCCTGCGCAAGTGGCACTCAGGCAGAGGCTGAATGCAGTGAGGGAAGAAGTGGGGCAGATGTGCAGGGAACCTTTCCAGGAAGCAGGAACAGCCAGTGCGAAGGCCTTGAGGTGGAAGCCTGATGAGATTCTAGGAATGGAAGAGATGTCAGTGTGGCTGGAACAGAGTAGGAGAGGAAGAGAGTCATAGGGGATGAGTAAGTGGTAGCTACTTCTACTGCTGTAATAATGATTATACTATGTGATTTGTTGTTGCTGTTTTTGAGATGGAGTCTAACTTTGTCTCCCAGGCTGGAGTGCAATGGCGTGGTCTCGGCTTACTGCAATTTCCAACTCCTGGGTTCAAGCGATTCTCATGCCTCAGCTTCCTGAGTAGTTGGGATTACAGGCATGCCTGGCTAATTTTTGTTTGTTTGTTTTTGAAATGGAGTTTCTTTCTTGTTACCCAGGCTGGAGTGCAATGGTGCGGTCTCGGCTCACTGCAACCTCTGCCTCCCAGGTTCAAGAGATTCTCCTGCCTCAGCCTCCTGAGTAGCTGAGATTACAGGCATTCTCCACCATGCCTGGCGATTTTTTTTGCATTTTTAGTAGAGACGGGGTTTTACCACGCTGGCCAGACTGGTCTTGATCTACTGACTTCAGGTGATCCACCCGCCTCAGCCTCCCAAAATGGTGGGATTACAGGCTTGAACCACCGCGCCTGGCCCTAATTTTTGTATTCTTAGTAGAGATGGGTTTTCGCCATGTCGGCTAGGCTGGTCTCGAACTCCTGACTTCAGGTAATCCACCTGCCTCAGCCTCCCAAAGTTCTGGGATTACAGGCGTGAGCCACTGCACCCGGCCCTGATTTTTGTATTGTTAGTAGAGATGGGGTTTCACCGTGTATGCCAGGTTGGTCTCTAACTCCTGACTTCAGGTGATCCACCCACCCTGGCCTCCCAAATTGCTGAAATTACAGGCGTGAGCTACGGCTTCCAGCCTATACTATGTGATTCTTACTAATTCATTGAAGTTGTAAGCTAATGATTTTAAGATAAGGTTAGAAAACAAAAAACAAAAAACTCCCAATGGTGAGCACGGTGGTTCATGCCTGTAATCTCAGCACTTTGGGAGGCGAAGGCTGGAGGATCGCTTGAGCTCAGGGGTTCGAGACCACCCTGAGCCACAAAGTAAGACCTTGTCTCCATAAAAAAATAAACAAAATTACAGCCTGGACTACCTAGTGAGACCTTGTCTCTACAAAAAATACAAAAATTAGCCAGGCGTGGTGGTGCACACTTGTGGTCTCAGCTACTCAGGAGGTTGAGGTGGGAGGATCACTTGAGCCTCAGAAGTTTGAGGCTGCAGTGAGCCAAAATTGAGCTACTGAACTCCAGCCTGGGCAACAAAAGTGAGACTGAAAAAAAAAAGAACTCCCAAAGAATTTCCTAAGAAGTAGTATAGCCCAGTGGTTAAGAGTGTGGGAACTGGTCTCAGATTTTGAGAATTTAAATTCCATCTACATATTGGCTGTGTCACCTCTAGCAGGTTACTTAATCTCTCTGTGTGCCCAAGCCCCTTATCTTGAAAGTAGAGATAGCAACGATCACCCTCCCAGGGCTGGTGTACTGGGGAGCTAAAAGAATTTACCTAAAACAACTGAGCGTGGTGGCTCACGTCTGTAATACCAGTGCTTTGGGAGACCAAGGCAGGTGGATCACTTGAGATCAGGAGTTCAAGACCAGCCTGGCCACCATGGCAAAACCCTGTCTCTACTAAAAAATACAAAAAAAAATTAGCTGGGTGTGGTGGCATGCACCCGTAGTCCCAGCTACTCAGGAGGCTGAGGCACGAGAATTGCTTGAACCTGGGAGGCAGATTGCAGTGAGCCAAGATCGCACCATTCCACTCCAGCCTGTGCGACAGAGCTAGACTCCATCTAAAACAAACAAACAAACAAAAAGAAGAATGCACCTAAGATGCTTGCCACAGTGCCTCGTACATAGTATGTGCTCAATAAAAGCAATAGCTGCCAGTATTATCGTTGTTGCAACTCTGGACTTTCACCTCTTCCTGGAGTAGGAAGGAAGATGGAGGCCTGTCATTGAGTCTGACGTCAGCAGTTATCATGCGTCAGCTGCTGAAGTGGGACCTTCCCTGGCTGGGTCACCCTGGGCCAACAATGTTCTTTCTGAGCCTCAGTTTTCTCAGCTGGAGAAGGGGATCCCTCTTGGGGCTGGTGTGAAAACTAAACTAGATAGGAGTGTACATGAGGTGCGGAAGTAGAACGTTGGGGTGTTGGTCCAAGCAGGCTTGAGACCCAGCTCAGCCACTTGCTTCTGGGTGACCCTGGGCAAATGGCTTCACTCCACTGATCCCTGACTTTCCTACCTATGAAATAGGTCTGGGGTGGGTGGGGGGCATCTCTCAGTGAAGAGAAAACTCAGGTTTGAGGGTCATGCGGAGCTGTGTGCTCTGCTGCTACCACTTCCTGGTTGGATGACCTCACTTCTCTGAGCCACAATTTCCCAATTTCCTTTTTTTTTTTTTTTTTTTTTGGAGACAAGGTCCTAGGCTGGAGTGCAGAGGCATGATCATAGCTCACTGCTGCCTTGAACTCCTGGACTCAAGCGAAACTCTCACTTCAGCCTCCTAAGTAGTTGGGACCTAGGGGTGTGCACCACCATGCCTGGCTATTTTTTCATATTTCGTGTTTTTTGTAGAGATGGGGTCTTGGTCTGTTGCCCAGGCTGGTCTTGAACTGCTGAGTTCAAGTGATCCTCCTGCCTTGGCCTCCCAAAGTGGTGGGATTACAGGTGTGAGCCACCACGCTCAACCAATTTCCTCTTTAGTTAATAAGAGGTATTTCAGAGCCCACTCATCACTGCCCTCGCCTCCTGAAATCTGTCTTTTCCTGTGTCTGTCTCTGTCTTTTTCTATCTCTCTGTTTTGTCCTTTTTCTTTTTCTCTGTCCCTCTTTATCTCTCTCAATGCCTATCTCTGTCTCTCCAACTCTATCACTTTCTCTGTCTGTACCTCAATCTCTGTATCTGTTTGTCTCTCTCTTCATGTCTTTCTCTCTCTGCTTCTCCCTTTTCTCTGTCTTTCTCCATGGCTCTCTTTCTCTTTCTGTGTCATTGTTTCTGTTTCTGATTCTTTCTCTCTATCTCTCCCTCAAGTGACACACACACCTGTAAGGTTCTGCTGACGTGTAAAGGGAAGGGAAATGCAGGGATCAGGACATGGACACTCTCCAGAAACACTGCAGGGATGTTGGCTCCTTCCTCCTCATGACTCACCTGGGCCTCACCCAGCTCTTGCCTGCCTGCGGGGTCATGGGTGAGGCCCATGGGTTTCGGGGGCTTCCCCAGCCTGTGGAGAGGAGAATTTCAGGCAGAGACAGAGAGGGTGAGAGAGTTGGAGGCAAAGAGAGGGAGAGACAGAGAGAGCTGGGGATAGAGATGGAGGTGGGGAAAGGAGGCAGAGGGAGAGAGAAGAGACCCACAGACAGACTAGTTCAGGGGAAATCGGAGATGGGGGTGTGGGGGGAGAGAGAGAGACAGAAAACAGTAACCGAAGGACAAGGACAGGGAGAAAGAAAAGTGGGCAAGCAAGGAGAGAGAGAAGATAAGAGACTGACAGGAGTTAGAGAAAACAACACACAGTTGCCTTCAGAGAGCACAAAATAGACACAGTGATACAGGGACACTGTGTGTGTGTGTGCGCGCATGTGTGTGTGAGTGTACATGCATGTGTGTGTGTGTGCACATGTGTTCATCGAACATAGGGCATTTACATTAAACAAATTCTTGTCACTATGAATACCCCCCTCAGTTAGTGGTTTCTTGTTCACCATCCTCCGTGAAATCAATATCCCGCACAAGAGTGCTACTCTCTTGTGCGTGAGTGTGCGTGTGTGTGCATATGTGCGTGTGTGTGCATGTGTGTGAGTGTGAGTGTGTATGCATGCATGTGTGTGTGTGTGCATCTGTTTGGGGCTCCTTCATCCTCTTGCCACCTGCCATGATGAAGTGACTACCCTCTGGCCTGGCCACTGGGAGCGTCCTTCTCTGGTAGGGGAGCAGGGGTGGGGGATGGGGAGGTGACTGGGCTGATGGTAGGGAAAGGGCCATTGCCCATAACCTCCCCTTTCTGGGACGCCTAACAGGCCACACTGATGTGGCTTTCAGATCCTGGCCTGGCCACCTCTTAGATGCAGGGAACCTCTCCACTCAGGACCTCCCTAGGGAGTGGAAGAGCTGGTAAACCCTTGAGTCCAATAACCGTCTTCCCCCGTTTTCCAGGTGGAGAAACTGAGGTCCAAAGGGAAGACTTTTTATTTTTTTGAGATAAGGTCTTGCTTTATCGTCCACGCTGGAGTGCAGTGCTGAGATCTCAGCTCACTGCAACCTCCGCCTCCTGGGCTCAAGCCATCCTCCCACCTCAGTCTCCCAAGCAGGTGGGACAACAGGTGTACACTACCACGCCTGGCTAATTTTTGTATTTTTTGTAGAGTTGACATTTCACCATGTTGTCCAGGCTGGTCTTGAACCCCTGAGCTCAAGCGATCTGCCCACCTCGACCTCCCGAAGTGCTGGGATTACAGGCATGAGCCACGGCGCCTGGCCTAAAACAGCAGACTTTAAATGAGTTTCTCCCTATCTCAAGTTTATTGTGTTTGTGTTACAGTGGGTACTGTTCTGAGAGTATTATCTATATTATTGGTGAATCTGTAAATATCCTATTTCGTACACACATATACACACGCACACGGAAACTGAGGATTAGAGATGTGTGGTGGGCTGAAAAATGGTCCCCCAAAATATGCAGGTCCTAAGCCCCAGAGCCTATGGGTGTTACCTTATAGGAAAAAAGGGTCTTTGCAGGTATTATTAGTTAAGGAACTTAATCAGGAACATTTTCCTAATTATCCAGTTGGGCCCTAAGTGTAATCAGAAGTGCCCCTAGAAGGAGGGACAGGGACATTTGACTATAGACAGGAGAGAAGTAAGTCATGGGAGAAAAGCAGAGGAAAAACAGGGTGGGAGAGAGAAGGTATTTGTTGCGAGCTTTGACGAAGGAGAAAGGGCCAAGAACCGAGAAATATAAGAAATACAGCTCCTGCTGGAAAACGACAAGGAAATCACTCACCCCGAACATCTCTTGACCAGAGCACTGCTCTGCTGACACCTTGATTTTGATTACGAGACACATTTTGTACTTCTGACCTCCAGTCTGTAAGAGAATAAATTTCTGTTGTTTTAAGCCACTAGATCTACGCTAATTTGTTACAGCAAAATAGGACACCAATATAAGAGGTGAACTCACTTGCCTGAATTGAGCTGATATTTTTTATTTTTTGAGACAGGGTCTTGCTCTGTTGCCTTGGCTGGAGTGCAGCGGCAAGATCATAGCTGACTGTGACCTCCAGCTCCTGGTCTCAAGTGATCCTCCTGCCTCAGTCTCCTGAGTAACTGGAACTACAGGCCCAAGTGACCAAGCCTGGCTGATTTTAGAGAGCTTTTTTGTTTGTTTGAAACGAATTCTGGCTCTTCTGCCCAGGCTCGGGCACAGTGGCGTGATCTTGGCTCACTGCAACCTCCGCATCCCAGGTTCAAGTGATTCTCCTGCCTCAGCCTCCTTAGTAGCTGGGATTACAGGCACCTGTCACCATGCCCGGCTAATTTTTGTATTTTAGTAGAGACAGGGTTTCACCATGTTGGCCAGGCTGGTCTTGAACTCCTGACCTCTGTTGATCCACCCACCTTGGCCTCCCAAAGTGCTGGGATTACAAGCGAGAACCATCATGCCCAGCCCCCTGGCTGATTTAAATCTTTTTTTTCTTTTTTCAATAGAGACAGGGAGTCTCACTATGCTGCCCAGGCTGGTCTTGAACTCGTGACCTCCATCAATCCTCCAGTGTTGGCTTCCCAAAGTGTTGGAATTAATAGGCTTGAGCTACCACATCTGGCTTCTAAACTGACTTTGTTAGGCCAGGTGCCTCATGTTTGTAAACCCAGAACTTTGGGAGGCTGAGGCGGAGGGATCACTTGAGGTCAGGATTACAAGATCAGCCTGGCCAACACGGTGAAACCCCATCTCTACTTAAAAAAATAAATGAAAATCAGCCCGGTATGGTGGCAGGTGCCTGTAATCCCAGCTACTTGGGAGGCTGAGACATGAGAATCACTTGAACCCAGGAGATGAAGGCTGCAGTGAGCCGAGAACGCACCACTGCACTCCAGCCTAGATAACAGGGCGAGACTCTGTCTCAAAAATAAATAAATACATAAAATAAGATAAACTGACTTGTTAAGTATAGTGTCAGGATTTGAATCCCCTGCAGTCTGGCTCTACTTCCTACATGTACACCCACCATGCTGAGGGGTGCTGCCCTGGAGTGGCGGAGGCAAAGTCTAGGAGCTATTAATAGAAGTTTCATTCCGTTCGCTCCCAGCTCCCCCCCTGCCTCTTTCCATCTCATCCCTCAGCAGCCTTCTTTGCTATGCCTCTCTCTGGCATCATGGGATTAGGGGTGACTTGGAGAGAAGAGGGGACCAGAGGAGTAATATTCGCTGAGTTTGTGTGAAGAAAAATGCTTTTCTTGCCTCTAGCACCTTGCAGCTCTTTTATTCCACCGCCTAGATGCAATAGCAGAAATAATCTTTGCAATTCAAGGCCTAATATTCTGAATATATAAGGAGCTCCTGTTATGGGTTGAAATGCTTCCTCTCCACACCAGAGAAAGACAGGTGGAAGTCCTAACCCCCAGTACTCAGAATGTGACCTTATTTGGAAATAGGGCTGTTGCAGATATAATTAGTTAAGATGCAGTCATACTGGAGTAGGTTGGGCCACAAATCACTATGACTGGTGTCCTTATAAGAATGTGGCTCAAGGCCGGGTGTGGTGGCTCACGCCTATAATCCCAGCACTTTGGGAGGCTGAGGTGGGTGCATCACCTGAGGTCAGGAGTTTGAGACCAGCCTGGCCAATATGATGAAATCCCATCTGTACTAAAAATACAAAAATTAGCCAGGTGTGGTGACGTGCACCTGTAGTCCCAGCTACTTGGGAGGCTGAGGCAGGAGAATCGCTAGAACCCATCAGGCAGAGGCTGCAGTGAGCCGAGATTGTGCCACTGCACTCCAGCCTGGGCGACAGAGTGAGACTCCATCTCAAAAACAAAACAAAACAAAACAAAAAAACAAACAAACAGAAAAAAAGAAGGCAGCCCTGTGACGACAGACAGACACAGGAATAATGCCATGTAAACACAAAGGAAGAGACTGGAGCTAGGCAGCTGCAAGCCAAGGACCGCCAAAGATTGCCAGAAAGCCACTGCTGCTGGGAAGAGCGAGGAAGGATTCCTCTATGGGTTTATGGCCCTGCTGACACCTTGATCTGGACTTCTGGACTCCAGACTGTGAGACAATACATTTGTCGTTCTGACCCACCCAGTCCGTAGTCCTTTGTTACAGCAGCCACAGGAGGCTAACAGAGCTTCTATGAATCAACTGAGCTGAGCACAGGGGCTCACGCCTGTAATCCCAGCACTTTGGGAGGCCAAGATGGGTGGATTGCCTGAGCTCAGCAGTTTGAGACCAGCCTGTGCGACACTGTGAAACCCTGTCTCTACTAAAATACAAAAAATTAGCTGGGTGTGGTGGCGTGGGCCTGTGGTCCAAGCTACTCGGGAGGCTGAGGCAAGAGAATTGCTTGAACCCAGGAGGCAGAGGTAGCAGTGAGCCAAGATCGTACCACTGCACTCCATCCTGGGGGACAAAGTGAGACATCGTCCCAAAATAATAATAATAATAATAGAGGACAGGAAAAGAAGCACAAATGACCCCTATAAAAATGACACTAGACGGGCACAGTGGCTCACGCCTGTAATCCCAGCACTTTGGGAAGCGGAGGCAGGGGGATCGCTTGAGCCCAGGAGTTCCAGACGAGCCTGGGCAATGAAGGGACACTTTGTCTCTACAAAACAAAAAAAGGTTAGCCAGGTATGGTAGGACATGCTTACCTTCCCAGCTACTCAGGAGGTTGAGGCAGGTGGATTTCTTGAACCCGGGGGTTCAAGACTGCAGTGCGCTATGATCGTGCCACCGCACTCCAGTGTGGGTGACAGAGTGAGACTATGCTCTAAAAAAAAATTAGTCAATAAGAGAGACCCCAGAGATCTGTTTTGTCCCTTCTAACAGATGAGGATGCAGCAAGAAAATGCCTTCCATGAACCAGAGAGCGGGATCTTGCCAGACACCAAATCTGCTGGTGCCTTGACCTTGGACTTCCCAGCCTCCAGCACTGTGAGAAACAAATGTCTACTGTTTGTAGGCATTCAGTTTGACAGATGGTCTTATTCATACATCTAGACTCTCAACTGCGATGTTGGGGGTGCTGGGAGCCTCTCTCCTCAAGGCTTCTTACCCTGCAAAAGGTAAGCCTGGGCTACTTCATCCAGTGTCAAAAGAGTTCTCAGCAGCAAGAAAGTGAGAACAGCAGTGGCAAGTTCTTTTTGTTTAAATTTTTAAAGCTCATTATTAATTTTCTTTATTTTTTTGTTGTTTTTTTGAGACAGGATCTCTCTCTAATGTCACCCAGGCTGGAGTGTAGTGGTGAGATGTCGGCTCACTGCAACCTCTATGCCCTGGGCTCAAGCAATTCTCCCACCTCAACCTCCGGAATAGCTGCGACTACAGGTGCGCACCACCATGTCTGGCTATTTGTCTGTATTTTCAGTAGAGACGGGGTCTTGCCATGTTGTCCAGGCTGGTCTTGACCTCCTGAGCTCAAGCAATTCATCTGCCTCGGCTCCCAAAGTGCTGGGATTACAGGGGTGAGCCACTGCACCCGGCCTAATTATTATTATTATCATTATTATTTTTGGACACAGTCTTGCTCTGTGGCCCAGACTGGAGTGCAGTGGCGTGATCTCGGCTCACTGCAACCTCCGCTTCCCGGGTTCAAGTGATTCTCCTGCCTCAGCCTCCTGAGTAGCTGTGATTATAAGCGCCCGCCATCATGACCAGATAATTTTTGTATTTTTAGTGGAGGTGAGGTTTCACCATGTTGGCCAGGCTGGTCTCGAACTCCTGACCTTAAATAATCCACTCACCTCAGCCTCCCAAAATGTTGGGATTACAGGCGTGAGCCACTGCACCTGGCCTAATTATTCTTTTTTAGAGATGGGGTCTCACTGTGTTGTCTACACTGGTCTTGAACTCCTGGGCTCAAGTGATCCTCCTACCGCAGCCTGCCAAAGCACTGGGATTACAGAGGTGAGCCATTGCCTCTCACCAAAGCTGCAAGTTCTTGAAGCCAGGAACTCAAGGCCCAGGCTCAGAACTCATGGAACGTCAACATATCTCATTCTATTGACCAAACCAAGTTACAACACCAGCTCAGATTTGAGAGGAGGAGGATCGACGCTCTCTCTTGATGGAAGGAGCTGCAGAGAACTCGTGGCCACTTGTATTAGACCACACACCTTTTCACCTGGCAAAAATAAAACGGTTTGATAATGCATGGAGTTGATGAGGCTGTGGGAAAACAGATACTCCCCACTGTTGCTCCTGGGGGTGTAAACTGGTATAGCCCTGTGAGAGGTAATTTTGCAATCGCTCTCAAAATCACAAATGTGGCAAAACCTGCGTCATTTTGCAAAACCACTCACCACGTCCAGGAACTTGATGCATGTATGAAATGATATGGGCACAGGGCTCTTCATTGCAGCATAGTTTGTGATGTCAAATGGGAGCATACTAATGCTACAAGAGGTGCATTTATCCAGTGGAGAAAAGAAAGAGGAAACTCTTCATGCAATTCAGGTTACATTATTGCCAAGTTCAAAAATCTAGGGCAGAACAGTGCGGAGAATACCCCACTGTGCATTAAAGGAGAGGGGCCTGCCCTGGCCAACAAGGCAAAACCCCGTCTCTACTGAAAATACAAAAATTAGTCGGGCATGGTGGCAGGCGCCTGTAATCCCAGCTACTCGGGAGGCTAAGGAAGGAGAATCGCTTGAACCCGGGAGGCGGAGGTTGCAATGAGCTGAGACGGCACCACGGCACTGTAGCCTGAGTGACAGAGTGAGAGTCTGTCTCAAAAATAAATAAATAAATAAATAATAAATATTAAAAAACAAAAAAAAGAAAGAAAAGAAAAAGGAGAAGGGCATATGTCTATATTTGCTTTTAGAGTATATGCATTAAATAACTTTTCGGTGCTGGGCGTGGTGGCTCATGCCTGTAATCCTTACACTTTGGGAGGCCAAGGTGGGAGGATTACTTGAGCCCATGAGTTTGAGACCTGCTTAGGCAACACAGGAAGACCCTGTCTCTACAAAAAGTAAAAAAATTAGCCGGGTGTGGTGGTTTGTGCTTGTAGTCCCAGCTACTCAGGAGGCTGAGGTGGGACGATTGCTTGCGCATGGGAAGTTGAGGCTGCAGTGAGCAGAGATTGTGCCACTGCACTCCAGCCTGGGTGACAGAGCTAAACTCTGTCTCAAAACAAAAAATAAAAAACAAAACAACTCGTCTGATGCCCCCTTGCCTCCACATTTCAAGTGAAGTGCAGGGAAGTGTCCCTTCCCTGCGTGCCTGCTCTTCATTCTTCAGTCCACTAGCCTCGTGTTTGTGCAGCTCCTGGCCTGTCACCCAACCCGAGTTATCAGTGATGATAGCATCTAGAGAGACTGGCTTCCCCTAGTCACGAAGTGCCAGGTGCTGCTCCCTCCTATCCACACTCCAGACTCGCTGGAGGACTCACTGTCCCGTCTTCTCACCTCTCCTGCACCAAAGGGTTCTGGGTTTACCTGGGAAGGATATGAGCCAAGACCACAGACTTCTCCCCGCCCCAGCACCCCATCGAGAAAAGCCACCTCCCCATCGCCAGGCTGCTATCTTTCCTTCCTAGGCTTGGCACCTTCCAGAGTCACCTCCTTGATCGTACACCCTGATTCAGGGGCCCCACCTGGGATTCTGGGAAGCCTGGCAGGCCTGTGGGTGACCTTGAACTTGTCCTTTCTCTTGCTTGGGATCTCTCCTCTGAGCCAAGAGCGGAGGTCAACCTCAACTTGCCCCTTAGCAGCCTTATTTTTGTTGCTAAATAATGATGATGATGACGACGACCACAATGACAGCAGCAGTTACTGCCCACTGTTCTAAGTGCTCTACATAAATCAACTCAATCCTCACAGCAGCCCTTCGATGGAGGTCCTCCTAGTTGCCCTGTTTTACAAATGAGGAAACTGAGGCCCAGTAGGTAAAATGTCTTGCCCAAGGCCACTTAGCTTGGAAGTGGCAGAACTGGAATTTGAACTCGGATTGTCTGGTTCCAAAGCATTCATCACTCCTCTGGACCGGTGTGCGGTTTCCTTAACGCCCAAGCATCACTACTACAAATACCTCCAATCCTAACAGAGCCACCATTTAGCATTAGTAAAGAGGCAGGCTGGGCACCATGGCTCAAGCCTGTAATCCCAGCACTTTAGGAGGCCAAGGCAGGAGGATCACTTGAGGTCAGGAGTTGGAGACCACCAACATGGTGAAACCCTGTCTCTACTTTAAAAAATAAAAAATTTGTCTGGGCATGGTGGTGGGCACCTGTAATCCCAGCTACTTGGGAGGCTGAGGCAGGAGAATCACTTGAACCTGGGAGGTGGAGGTTGCGGTGAGCTGAGATCGTGCTACTGCACTCCACCCTGGGCATCAGAGTGAGACTCTATCTCCAAAAAAAAAAGGAGGGCACTTACAACTTACAGCAATCCAGGCCCTGGGCTACACCCATTTAGCAGATGAGCACACTGAGGCCTGAAATAGGGGAAGGGACATCCCCAGAGTTGCACCTCATAGGAGGAGCAGGTGGGGTGTCAAAGCCCATGAAGGGTGGACTTGCCAGGCACCAGGCTGGAAGGCCCCTCACGAAGTGGTTGAAATTGATCTTATTCCCATTGAACAAGTGTGAAAATCAAGGTGGCCCAGGGAGAGGCAGGACAAGAGCGACACAGGTCTTATCCAGAGAGGGCAGATCAATTTCCCTCTTGGTACCTGCCCTGTGCTCAAGCCAGAGACGTTTGGGTTCAAATCCTGGTTGTGCTGATTTTCTTATTGCATGCCCCTGGACAAGGCCTTGACTGCTCTGAGCCCTGGTTCCTTTCTTTGTAAAAGAGGGAACCCCAGGGCTGGTTTCATTTGTACTGGTTGTTAAAATATTGAGGTATGTCCAGATTTGGTCGATAAAATTCCCCTGTCTGGAGGCCTTGAGTGCCCTGATGGCATCTCTGGGTCCTCCCAGACATCCTCATGTTCTAGAAAGGTGAGGGAAAGACTGGGTCCCTGGTGGCCACCAGGATGATACTCTAGCAATTGGGCAGAATTGTTACTGCCAATACCCTGGCTATATTGACAGGTGGTCAAATATTTTGAGTATCCTTCCTGGGGTTAATGATAATGGCTGGTAGGATTACTGTAAGGATTTTGTGAGCTAACGTCTATAATGAGTGATGAGGCAACCCATTATTATTTTATATTATTATTATTATTTCTTTTTTAGAGCAGAGTCTCACTGTCACCAAAGCTGGAGTGCACTGGCGACATCATAGCTCACTGCAACCTCTAATTCCTGGGCTCAGGCAATTCTCCCACCTTAGCCTCCCGAGTAGCTGGGACTGTAGGTGTACACCACCATGCCTGGCTAATTTTTATTTTTATTATTTTTTTGAGACAGAGTCCCACTCTGTCACCCAGGCTGGAGTGCAGTGGCGCAATCTTGGCTCACTGAAACCTCCGCCTCCCGGGTTCCAGTGATTCTCCTGCCTCAGCCTCCCGAGAAGCTGGGACCACAGGCACGCACCACCACACCCAGCTAATTTTTTGTATTTTTAGTAGAGACAGGGTTTCACCATGTTGGCCATGATGGTCTCAATCTCTTGACCTTGTGATCCGCCTGCCTTGGCCTCCTAACGCGCTGGGATTACAGTTGTGAGCCACCGCACCCGGCCCTAATCGGCTTTTGCCATCCAGTGTCGGGCCCAGCCTTCTCCCGCAAGTATGCAAAACAAGTTGGTAAAAATCAGAGAAGCTGGATGGGTAAGCCTGAATTGTGAAGTTAAATTTATCGGCAAAATGATGGGGCTCTTCAGTAACTTCAGGAAATGCCTTGGATATAGCATGGAGTTCAGCTTTAGTTCCAGAGACATAAGAAATTTGAGGACCTCAGTGTCGTCAGACAGCCTGGTTTTAAGGGGATAAGTTTTTATAGGTTGAGGTTATGAAGCAGAAGGGGAAGGGGTGTTAGTGGGGAAAGACATCAGAAAAGAAAGAAAGAGAAGGGTTAAGAACCAGTATACGGGACCTGAGAGAGAAAGATTTGGGGCTTCAAATGCTTTTTTTTTTTTTTTGAGACAGTCTCGCTCTGTCGCCCAGGCTGGAGTGCAGTGGCATGATGTCAGCTCACTGCAATCTCTGCCTCCCGGGTTCAAGCGATTCTCCTGCCTCAGCCTCCCGAGTAGCTAGGACTACAGGCGCGTGCCACCATGCCTGGTTAATTTTTTTTTTTTTTTAAGTAGAGACAGAGTCTCGTCATGTTGGCTAGACTGGTCTCGAACTCCTGGCCTCAAATGATCTGCCCACCCTGGCCTCCCGAAATGCTAAGATTCCAGGTATGAGTCACTGCGCCTGGCCCACCTGGCTAATTTTTAAATTTTTTTTTAGAGGCTGGGTCTCACTATGTTGTTCAGGCTGGTCTTTAACTCCTGGGCTCAAGCAATCCTCCCACCTTGGCCTCACAGAATGCTAGGATTACAGGTACGAGCCCCTGCGCCTGGACACAACCTATTAATAGTAGTAATAATAATAATAATATGTCCCCCTGTCCTTCTCTGGCCTCACTGAGTAGTCCCAGGCTTTCCCCACATGCCTCTCAGGACTCAGTTTCCCCATCTCGATGCTCTTTCAGTCCCCTCTCTTGCCAGGTGTCCCAGTGGCCAGGAGGGTGGGAGGGGCCGCTATCTTCCCGGCCTATTTGCTCTCTCTCTTCCGGGGCTGCTACCCTGGCCAAGGCCCTAATAAAAGGCAAGGGCACCTATGTCCTGCGTCCTCCTCTCCGGCCTGGACCATGCTCTGGCTCCTCTCTGCTCTGGTGCTCCTGGGAGCGCTGGCCGCCCCAGCAGGTGAGCGAGTCATGGTCCATCAGAAAGGGAGAGGGTCGGCTCAAGGTCACATGGGGTGGTGGGAGTCCAGCTTCAGAGTCTGGACCCCAGGTCCTTCCAACTGGGCTCACTGTCTGGCAGAGGCAGAAGAACAGGGCGGCTGAGAACCTGGTTCTGGAACCAGGTTGCCTGGGTTCAAATCCTGACTCTGCCACTTCTTAGCTGTGTGACTCCAGACAAACCACATAACCTCTCTTGCCTCATTTTTTCTGTGAAGTGGTGACAATGCCCCTGCCTCAGAGGGTTGTTGAGGCATTGGTTGAATCCACATGTTTGAGGAGTTCAGAACAGTGCCAGCCTGGCAATGGCTCTGTTTGAGGGTGAGCTCTGCTGGATTATCCAGGAGCAGTTGCTGTTACTCTTTTACCTCGTCTGCTTGTCTCCCCTTTGGCTCTAATTCTGCCACCTTTGCCTGAGTTGGGAATTCAGTGGTTTGAATCCTGGCCAGGACCTCACTGTGTGATCTTGAATTGAAACTGTAAACCCAGCAGCTCCCACTTAGAGATTCCGTGATTCCCATCTCCAAACCTTTGCCTGCATTGTTTCATCGACTTGGAACGCCATTCGCACTCCTCACAACAAAGAAGGTTGTTGATCTCCCAATGGCCCTCCCCTGCCAGCCCTTAGTTTTATTCTTTATTTTATTTTATTTTATTTTTGAGACAGGATCTCACTCTGTTGCTCAGGCTGGAGGGCAGTGGTGCAATCTTAGCTCACCGCAGCCTGAACTTTTGGGCTCAAGTCATCCTCAGCTTCCTGAGTAGCTGGGATTACAGGCATGAGCCACCATGCCTGACTAGTCCTATTCTTGAAGTGTGTGTGTGTGTGTGTGTGTGTGTGTGTGTTTGTGTTCTTTGTCCTTCTCAAACTGCAGAGTTTGATCGCTGTTCTCTTCCTTGCAGGAAGCTCCAAGACATGTCCAGCCTGCTCTTTGCTGCGAAACTGCACTGAAATAACTTTCCTTCTGCCCAGGACTCCTGCTTGTTTAGCCAGATGCAGCTGGGTGGGGGACCGGGCTGGGGACTGGACAGGGGCTGGGTGGAAAGAATGGACAAAGGTGGTGGTTGGAAGGGGAGCATGGATGAGGCATCCTGGGACTGGAGATTGCCAGCCCTGCCTCATAGCTCAGCCTGGTGCTGCTGGGGTAAAGGGCAGAGGGGAGCTCAACAGCAGAAGAGGCCCTGGATTGACCATGGGGATTGCTATAGAGTGGGCAGAGGTCCTGGAGGGCTTGGAAAGCAGGGGCCCTAATCTCCCTTCCTCAACCTCTATCCCTAGAAAATGGGACTCTCATTGAGAAGGGGTCATGTGTGGCCCCTGGAGAATGCCAAGAAGGTGTCTATGCCCTGACCTACGGCCCCCATGCAAGTCTCTGGGTCAGCACAGCCTGTTGTGAAAACAACTGCAGTAACCTTCCCCAGCAAGGTTTGTTGGGGGGACCTCGGGCTCACACACCAGGGTAGGGTGTGATGCGGACCCGGCCTCAATTTCCTGCCTCACAACCTTTTGTCTGACTGATTGGGGCAAGAAGGAGACCCTCAGTTTTCTCATCTGGAGAATGGGTGTGATGTAGATTTTAAAGGGTGTTCATCCCCTAAGCTGGCACGTGGTAGACACTCCTTTTGTTGTCATGTTTATTGAATATTGGGAGGCTAAAGAGAACTCCAAGCTCTTTTCTGTCTCTCTCTCTCTCTCTTTTTTTTCTCTTTTTTTCTTTTTTTGAGACAGAGTCTCGCTCTATTGCCCAGGCTGGAGTACAATGGCGCAATTTTGGCCTACTGCAAACTCCACCTCCCTGGTTCAAATGATTCTCGTGGCTCAGCCTCATGAGTAGCTGGGATTACAGGTGTACACCATCACATCCAGCTAATTTTTGTATTTTTTGTAGAGTTGGGATTTTGCCACGTTGGCCAGTCTGGTCTCAAACTCCTGACCTTAAGTGATCTGCCCGCCTGGGCCTCTCAAAGTGCTGGGGTTACAGGCATGAATCACTGTGCCCAGCCTCTTTTTTTGTCTTTAATAGAGGGGCTCCCCTTGAAGGCTAGTCAAACAGAACATAAAACCTCACAAGTGGTGACAGGCCCAAGTCTAGGGTGAGCCCAGCCAGGAGCCCAGGATGCCAAAAAAAAATTTTTTTTTTAAATTTTTTGACAGAGTCTCACTCTGTCGCCCAGGCTAGAGTGCAGTGGTGTGATCTTGGCTCACTGCAAACTCTGCCTCCTGGGTTCAAGCAATTCTCCTCCCTCAGCCACCTGAGTAGCTGGGATTACAAGCGTATGCTACCACACCAGGCTGAGTTTTTTGTATTTTTAGCAGATATAGGGTTTCCCCATGTTGACCAGGCTGGTCTCAAACTCCTGGCCTCAAACAATCCACATACTTTGGCCTCCCAAAGTTCCGGGATTACAAGTGTGAGCCCTCGTGCCCAGCCACAGGGTGCAAAATTTAAGGAGATGCTTACTCTAACGGATGGCCCTCTACTTGCACAACCGTGAAAAGTCGTGCCTCCTCAAATTCTGGGCCCCTGGTGTCACCTAGACCTGTCCCTGGGTGGTGAAAAAGATCACTTTTCGTTGCTTGGTTATTTCTTCTAAGAAGGAATTCGTACTTGGCAGATGTAGCAATGGGGAGAGGTAGCCATCCTTTCAAATGAGTGGGATTTCCCGCTTCCTAATTTGTGTCTAATTTCCCTCCTAAATTGTGTCTGTCAGCAAAATAAAACCCCAGGTTCAAGTTAAGAGGTGGGCATGCTATTCAGAATATAAAATGCCAGGTATGATTATAACTGCATGAATTTTTTTTAGACAGTCTTGCTCTGTCGCCCAGGCTGGAATGCAGTGATACAATCTTGGCTCACTGCAACCTTTGCCTCTTGGGCTCAAGCAATCGTCGCACCTCAGCCTCCTCAGTAGCTGCGGCTACAGATACGTGCCACCATACCTGGCTAATTTTTTTGCATTTTGTAGAGATGGAGTTTTGCCGTGTTGCCCAGGCTGGTCTGGAACTCCTGGGCTCAAGCCTTCCACCTGCCTCAGCCTCCCAAAGTGCTGGGATTATAGGCGTAAGCCATTGTGCCCAGCCTCAGGTCTCAAACGCTCCTTGCAGCCCCTGAAAACTTATTCTGGGGCCAGGTGCAGAATCGCTTTGGGTTGGGAATTCAGGAAGAGCTCCTTTGGAGAGAGTTCAGGGTCTCTCACGTGTTGTAGTCAGAGGGTGTTAGGAGCTGGAACTGCTGGGGCAGGAATAACCAGGGGCTTTCTGAGCACCTCTTGCATATATGTAAAAACAGGGCCTTTCTATGTGGCCTCTCCACATTGGTTAGATTGAGCTTCCTCCCATCATGGCTACCTCAAGGCTCTTTACATGGTTGCTAATGATTTCATTCAGCAAACAAAGTTATAGCAGCTTGGTCTTTATGGCTCAGCCTTGGAAATCACGTAATGCGACTTCTATTCTGCTTTATTGATTGAAATGGTCACAAAAGTTCCATCTGGTTTCAAGATGGAAGAGGCATGGACCCCACTTGTTGACGTGTCATAGATTTGCAGAGGTATTTTTTAAATCACCACTATGATTTGCAAACAGTTGGAGAAGAGGACTTTTCAGCAAAAGATTTATAATATAACCACAGTAGCCAGAGGATAAACTAATTATGAAGCCAACCAAATAATCGAGAGCAGTAGCTTGGGCTTCTGCTTTTGGCAGTATGGTGGACTTGATCCTCTAAAAGGTCTTTTGCTCCAAACAGTGGCATACTGGGAAGGTGGAGGACAGAGACAGTGAAATAGAGGAGGTGGCCCATCACGGTGGGGAGGAGCATTTTATCACTGACATTGTTTAGAATTGCTGGTACTACATGGTGATAATAAAAAGCAAACTGATCTTTTAGTTGGTTTTATGATTTTAAAAAATTCTCTATAGGCTGGGCATGGTGGTTCATGCCTGTAATCCCAGCACTTTGGGAAACTGAGGCAGGTGGATCACTTGAGAACAGGAGTTTGAGAATAACCTGGCCAACATGGTGAAACCCCGTCTGTTAAAGATACAAAAATTACCCGAGTATGGTGGCACACACGTGTAATCTCAACTACTTGAGAGGCTCAGGTAGGAGTGAGCCGAGATTGTGCCACTGCACTCCAGCCTAGGTGACATAGTGAGACTCTGTCTCAAAAAAAAAAAAAAAAAAATTCTCTATAGAAAATAAACCCCTTATAGCCTATTCCCAGGATGGACTGCTCCCGTTCCCTACCCCTGCTTAGTATGCCACTGTTTACAGATGAACAAGATCCTATACAGAAATACTTTTCCACACTTTTTCGGGTTGCAGAAAGTTAAGAAAATTTCCACGTGTCCCTAAGCAAAACAAAAATGTGAACAGAAATCAGAATGGGAGCAGTGAGAAAACATGGAAGGCACAGTGGTCTGGGAGCAAATGCTGATAATAGCCTGCTTTAGGTAAATAGGTTTTGGGCTGGCAGCATGCTTCTGGAATTTAGGTTCCCACATAAGCTAGGGACCTTGGACAGAGGCCGAAATGATCCCTGGTCAGTAGCACCTCCTGGCACTCAGTAGAAGCAAAAGCAAGTCCTTTCCAGGGAAAAGCTCCCAGGATTCCCACAGATGAATATCAACCAAATATGAGCTGACAATCATAGTTCATGAAAGGCACAAGGAAACAAGCCACCATGAGTGATAGCAGAAATAACAAATCACAGATACAGACCTGTGAGGAGCTCAGCTATTGTAATTATCAGCTGTAGAACATAGCATAACGGTATATGATATGTCTGAAGGAATAAACTTAGAATCACAAATGTGAGTAGGCAACAAGAGGTTGTAAAAACTGACCAGGTAGATTTGAAACTGAATCATATAGAACTACTAAGATGGGAACTTTCAGATAGCGAAAGATAGACATCAAGGTGGGAGGGTTGGACTCTGAGCCTCTTGTTGCAATCTCCTCTCATTTCTGCAGGGGGTCCCCAAATTCTGAAGGGCTGTGCTACACCAGAGGTCTGCAACTTACATAAGAATGCCACCCTGGGTCCAGAAGACTCTGGATTTCATCTCACTGCTAAGCCTGAATGCAACTACCTTACTCCTCCTACACAGCCAGGTGCTTTGAACCCTGCCTTTCTTACCTCCCTGGATCCCATATGCTCTTTTCAAACCTATGTGTTCCCAGGGTGTCCACATTCCCTATGATAATGCTCCCAATGAGTATAATTACCCATACACACACACACACCCCACCTGACACACTCAGAAGCAGAACATCTATTGGCACATATCCACGAACATCCACATTTACATCCTAGCACCCAAAACAAATATGCAGAGGTACATAAATTTCTAAACATGAACATACTGTGAACATATTATGTGAGTGAGATTAAAGATCCACACTCTGTTTAAATGGATCTGAGCCTGGGCAGCATGGCAAAACACCGTCTCTACAAAACAACAACAACAACAACAAAACAAAGCCAGGCATGGTGGCATGCGCCTGTGGTCTCACCTACTTGGGAGGCTGAGGTAGGAGGATGGCTTGAGCTCGGTAGGCAGAGGTCACAGTGAGCTGAGATTGCATCACTGTACTCCAGCCTGGGTGACAGGGCAAGACTTCTTCTCAAAAAAAAAAAAAAAGGAAGAAAAGAAAAATTTGATGGTGGTTTCTCTCTTTCCTTCACTTCCTTGCTTGTGAAAGAAGACAGATTTGCCAATAGTCTTATTTTGGCTTAACAAAGAACATTCACAAGAAGTTTTGTCTTCCACAAAAGTGATATGCTAATTGAAATAGTATTTACTGGGGCCACAGTTTATTAAGCAATTCAACCAACTCAACAGAGGGATAGATGTTTTAGAGGTGAGAAAGGCAATTTTCTCTGGATAGAGCTGCCTTCCCTCAGCTCCAGAGATATAGAGGAAACTGTGTTAGAAACTACACCAGAAAGGACCATTCTGTGTGTGTGTGTGTGTGTTTAGAGACAGAGTCGCCCTCTGTTACCCGGGTTGGAGTGCAGTGGCACGATCATGGTTCGCTGCAGCCTTGACTTTCCAAGCTTAAGTGATCCTCCTGCCTCAGCCTCCTGAGCAGCTCGCACCACAGGCACACACTGCTACACTCAGCTGATTTTTAAATTTTTTTTTAGAGGCTAGGTCCTCCTTGTGTTGCCAAAGCTGAAGGACCATTCTGTGATGCAAAAGAGAGTGTGTTTACTGGCGTGGTGGCTCATGCCTGTAATCCCAGCACTTTGGGAGGCTGAGGTGGGAGGATCACGAGGTCAAGAGATCAAGACCATCCTGACTAACACGATGAAACCCCGTCTCTACTACTAAAAATGAAATTAGCCAGGCATGGCGGCGGTAGTCCCAGTTACTCCAGGAAGTGAGGCAGGAGAATGGGTGAACCCAGGAGGTAGAGCTTGCAGTGAGCCGAGATCGCGTCATCGCACCCCAGCCTGGGTGACAGAACGAGATTGTCTCAAAAAAAAAAAAAAAAAAGGCTCATCAAAGAGTGTGTTTACTGAATTTTCAGACAAAGCTGAAACATTCTCACCTTAGCTTCTTCAAATCTCCAGCTGCCAGGAGTTTTCCTTTTTTAAACTGAGCAGTGGATTTTTTTTTTTTTTTTGAGGGTGAGACAGAGTCTCACTCTGTCAGTCAGGCTGGAGTGTAATGGTGTGATCCCGGTTCATTCAACCTCCGCCTCCTGGGTTCAAGCTATTCTCCCTGCCTCAGCTTCCCAGGTAGCTGGGATTACAGGTACCCACCACCACACCTGGTGAATTTTTGTATTTTTTGTATTTTTAGTAGAGACAGTGTTTTGCCATGTTGGTCCGCCTCAGCCTCCCAAAGTGCTGGGATTACAGGCGTGAGTCTGTAATTTACAGCAGATTTAATTAATTATCACAATGAAGAAAAAAGGCTGACTTAGGAGCTCAAAATTTACAATACGGAAGGAAAAAGGGCAAAATAGGAAGCCTGACAACAGAAATGTGGGACACGGAATTTTTGCACACATGATTCCTGTGGACACAGACACGGAACATATCTATGCATGGACACACAGGCTTTCATATACATGACGTGGAAAAGAGGCACAAGCACCCACAAGCATACAAAAGCACAAAATATACACAGGCAAGCTGAAATACATTACCAACATCCACGAACGTTCACATCTGTACACCAACATATCTATATATATATATAAGCACCCCCACACCTTGATGGAAACACGAACACACCCAGCCACAGAAACACACACACACCCTTAAAACCAGCTTTATACACATACACATAAACACACACCCTTGTTTATACAGACATGCAGGTAAACACTTACTCACACAGTGTCCTGCAGAGCTACACTCTCCTCTGAGCTCTCACCAGTCAGTTTCCTAGCTTGAGCTTCCTTACAGTATGGTGACTGGCTTCTGAGAAGGAAGAAGTGGGAACAACCAGAAGAAGTGGGACACATCCCTGCCCTCCTGCAGACAGTTTCAGAAACACACAGATAATTCAACACAGGAAGGCGCAGCCAGATGTGCACACAGACTTAACAGGCCTGCAAACTTGCACACACAAATGGCATTCTTGCAGAAGTGCGCACACGAAGGCACTTTTGCGCACTCATGGGCACATATTGATGTGCCCAGAAACTCAGCTCCATGCACGTGCATGCACACTGGTTGTCTTCCGTCCGGTTCATCTTCCTCTGTCCCCAGGTCCTCATGCAACTGTGACACACGCCAAAGCTGAGACCACCATCTGCTTCACCTGCTCAGACCTCCACAGCTGTGGCCCACTTCCATGCCCAGAGGATAATAACTACTGCCTTCAGATGGCGGGCATCACAGGTGAGTGCCCATGGGGACAGAAACAGGGCCTAGGGCACAGCAAGACCTATCCTCACTCTCCCACTTTGCTGCCTAGCTCCAGCCATTGTAGCCTTTTCCTGGGCATGCAGGACAGAGGCTGGGGTGCAGTGGAGGGTGTGAGTTTAAAATCTACTGCCATTGTTGTTTAAGTTACTGCTGAATAACAAATTGGCCAGAACTTAGTGGCTTAACCGATCATAAAAAGACAAATACTGTATGATTTCACTGAATTATCTAGAGTAGTCAAAATCATTGAAACAGAAGATAGAATGGTGGTTGCCAGAGGTTGTGGGAGGGGGAAATGGAAGTTGTTCGATGGGTACAGTTTCAGTTGTGCAAAATGAGTTCTAGAGATCTGTTACACTCAACAATGTGAATATAGTTAACATTACTGAATGGTGCACTTAAAAATTGTTAAGAAGGCCAGCCGGGTGTGGTGGCTGACACCTTTAATCCCAGCACTTTGGGAGGCCAAGGCGGGTGGATCATCTGAGGTCAGGAGTTCAAGGCCAGCCTGGCCAACATGGTGAAACCCCATCTCTACTAAAAATATAAAAATTAGCTGGGTGTGGTAGTAGGCACCTGTAGTCTCAGCTACTTGCGAGGCTGAGGCAGGAGAATCACTTGAACATGGGAGGCAGAGGACACAGTGAGCCAATATCACGCCACTGCACTCCAGCCTGGGTGACAGAGTGAGACTCCGTCTCAAAAAAAAAAAAAAAAAAAAAAATTGTTAAGAAAGCCACACATGATGGTTTATGCCTGTAATCCCAGCACTTTGGGAGTCTGAGGCAGGAGAATCACTTGAGGCCAGAAGTTCAAGACCAATCTGGGCAACACAGTGCGACCCCATCTCTATTTTTTTTTAAAGGTTAAGAGGGTATATATTATACTGTGTGATTTTCAAAAAAAAAATCACAATTGGCAAAAAAAGCTTCTCAGATTAGACAAGTATTTGTTCTCTCACAATTCTGCAGCTGACTGGGCTCAGCTGGGCAGTTCTGCTCTAAGTGGTAAAGGCTGAGGTCACTTATGTGATTGCATTCAGCTGGGAGCTTGACTGCAACTGGAATGTTCAAGACAGCTGGGGAGAGCATCTCTCCTCTGAGCTCTCACCAGTCAGTTTCCTAGCTTGACCTTCCTTACAGTATGGTGACTGGCTTCTGAGAAGGAAGAAGTGGGAACAACCAGGCCGCCTTCTCTTTTTTTTGAGATGGATTCTTGCTCTGTCGCCCAGGCTGGAGTGCAGTGGCGCGATCTCCGCTCACTGCAAGCTCCGCCTCCCGGGTTCACTCCATTCTTCTGCCTCAGCCTCCCGAGTAGCTGGGACTACAGGTGCCCGCCACCACGCCCAGCTAATTTTTTGTATTTTTTTTAGTAGAGATGGGGTTTCATCTTTACTATTAGCCAGGATGGTCTCGATCTCCTGACCTCGTGCTCTGCCCGCCTCGGCCTCCCAAAGTGCTGGGATTACAGGCGTGAGCCACTGCGCGTGGCCACAACCAGGCCTTCTAAGTGATAGACCCAGAACTGTCATAGTGTCAGTTCTGCCACTGTCCATTTGTCAGAGCAAATCCCAAGGCCAGCTCAGATTTAAGGGGTGAGGTAATAGATTCCACCTCTTGATGACAGAGTGGCAAGGTTAGGTTGCACAAGAGCATGCAGGATGGGGGATACAGTTGTGGCCATCTTCGTATCTACTACAACACTCTGGGCAGGCAGCCCTCCTTAAGGCTCCTGTCACTCTGCCTCCACAGAAGGAAAAAGTGGACTCTTCTGTAAATGGGAAGAGGAGTTCAACTTGAAATCGGCTCTTTGCTATCTTTTTACAGCATAAAGAGGCATAATAAAGATGGTGTTCCAGTCTCCAGTTCTAGATATTTCTGGGATCTTAGAGAAGTTTCTTACTAAGCCCATGAGATGCTCATAGACAGGGTGTGGAGACTTCCCAGGTACAGAGCCGCCCTATTAATTGGAACCCTAAAGAGAGAAGGCAGGGGATCATGGAAGGCTTTCTGAACTATGTGATTTTTTATTGTTGTTGTTGTTGTTTTGAGACAAGGTCTCACTCTGTCACCCAGGATAGAGTGCAGTGGTGCAAACTTGGATCACTGCAGCCTTGACCTCCTGGGCTCAAGCGACCCTCCCACCTCAGCCTCCCAAGTAGATGGGACTGCACCACTATCTCTGGCTAATTTTATTTTATTTTTTTGTAGAGGCGGGGGTCCTACTATGTTGGCCAGGCTGTTCTTGAACTCATGGGTTCAAGTGATCCTCCTGTCCCAAAGTGCTAGGATTATAGGCGTGAACCATTGCCCCCAGCCTGAACTTCATGTGTCTTAATGAACAATGACCAGCTTTGGATGTATTATGGGGAGATCTCAGGCAGAGTGAATACCATCAGGGAAATACCCAGAGAGATTTGGGGAGTTCGGTTGGGTGGTGGGTTGTGATTGCCTTTCCTCACTAGCCTGGCCTCCATCTCTCTCCAGACTTTGGAGAAGGTAACCCAGTTTCCTGGAGAAACGGTTTCTGTGTGACCTCCAAGGACTGCAAATTTGGCAACTCCATCTATGCCCTGACCTACGGCGTTGGCTTTGGCTTCTGGGTCAACACCACCTGTTGCCAAGGCAACTGCCAGGGGCCCACCCCTCTTGGTATGCTGTCACCAGAAAGCAGTCAGACGGGTGGCCACGGAGGTGGTGGGTGACTCTGGAGGCAAAGTTGGGGAAGGAATGCAGGAAGGAACATCACTCAACCCCCATCCACAACCAGGCTGCCCTCAGGCACCCTGACCCCAGCTTGGGAGGAAATCCCATCAAGGTCATGACAATGTCAAGGTTGTGACAATATTAAGGTCGTGACAATGTGGTAGAGCCTAGGAGTGCACTGAGGGCTCCAGGAGGTCCTGAGATTCCTTCTGACTGACCCTCATCCTCTTCTACACAGCAGCTCATCTGGCCTCACACACTCTGAGTGAGATCTTGTGTCCTACATGTCCTGGGAGCTCCTTGGAGCCCTGCAATTCCTCCTTCTACATGCGGTGTCCCAGTGGGGAAACTGAGTGTGTCCAGCTGGACCTGACGTCTGAAGAAGGTAATGGGGACAGCATGTGTGTGTGTGCGTGTGTGTGTGTGTGTATGTGTGTGTGAAGAAGGTAATGGGGACAACACGCCTGTCTGTGTGTGTGTATGTGTGTGTGAAGGTAATGGGGACAGCATGTGTGTGTATGTATGTGTGTGCACATGTGTGTATGCATGAGTGAGCCTGAGCACACTGGATTTGGACACTGGTGTGCTTGAGTTTGGAGTTTCCCCTCCATGCTTTACTCTGTGTAGCTCAAGGCAAGGGACTTTATCTCTTTGAGCCTCAGTTTTCTCTTCTGGTAATTGGGGATGGTAGACACACACCTTGAAGGGCGTTGTGAGGACAAAGTGAACTTATGAAGGAGGTGACAGAGTAAAGGGCATGAGAACAGGACTCTAGGGCCAGGCTGCCTGGGTTCAAATCCTGAATCCACCACCTATGAGCTGGGTGACCTTGACCAGGTGACTTTGCCTCTCTGTGCCTCAATTTCTCCATCTGTAAAAGGGGATAACTTGGTATGCAACAAGTTCTTTAAAAAACAGGGGAGGGCCGGATGTGGTGGCTCACGCTGGTAATCCCAGCACTTTGGGAGGCCAAGGTGGCAGATCATGAGGTCAGGAGATCGAAGCCATCCTGGCTAACATGGTGAAATCCCATCTTTACTAAAAATACAAAAAATTGGCCCAGCGTGGTGGCAGGTGCCTGTAGCCCCAGCTACTCGGGAGGCTGAGGCAGGATAATGGCATGAACTCAGGAGGCGGAACTTGCAGTGAGCTGAGATCATACCACTGCACTCCAGCCTGGGCGACAGAGCAAGACTCCGTCTCAAAAACAAAACAACGACAACAACAACAACAACAAAAACAGGGGAGGCCGGGCGTGGTGGCTCACACCTGTAATCCCAGCACTTTGGGAGGCTGAGGCGAGCAGATCATCTGAGGTCGTGAGTTCAAGACCAGCCTGACCAACATTGAGAAACCCCATCTCTACTAAAAATACAAAATTAGCCAGGCGTGGTGATGCATGCCTGTAATCCCAGCTACTTGGGAGGCTGAGGCAGGAGACTCGCTTGAACCCGGGAGGCAGAGGTTTGGTGAGTCGAGATCGCACCACTGCACTCCAACCTGGGCGACAGGACTCTGTCTCAAACAAACAAACAACAACAAAAAACAGGGGAATAACAACAGTCGCTAAGTCCTAAGACTGTTGAGAGAATTGAATAAGATAATCCACTAAACTATATCAGTGCTGTCTGAAAGAAATGTAATGTAAGACGCGTGTGTAATTTAAAATGTTCTGGGCCAGGTGTGGTGGCTCACACCTGTAATCCCAGCACTCTAGGAGGCCAGGATCGCTTGAGCCTGGAAGTTTGAGACCAGCCTGGGCAACAGAGGCTGACCCTCTCTCTACCAAAAATTGTCAAAATAATTAGCTGGGCCTGGTGGTACAACCTGTAGTCGCAGCAACTCAGGAGGCTGGGGTGGCAGGATCACCAGAGCCCAGGAGGTCAAGGCTGCAGTGAGCCATGACTGTGCCACTGCACTCCCGCCTGGGTGACAGAGTGAGACCCTGTCTCATTTAAAAAAAAAAAAAAAAAAAAAAAAAAAAAAAAATTTAAAAAGGAAACAAACATTGCACACAAGTGAAAACACACCTGTAACATACGTGTAAGGTAGAAGGAGTGACAATGAGAGAGACAGCGGTGACCAGCCTCCAGCTCAAGGAAAAGAACATTCCTCATGAGCTTTCACGAAGGACATGGACTCGAGGGGCTCGCGGACACTGAGTGTGCAAGGCACTCTGCCTGAGCGCGCCCCCACGTCCCCTCCTTGCACCCTGTCTCCGTCTCCGCAGGCGGCTGGAACGTGAGCGTACGCGGCTGCGGCTCCCGAGACCTGTGCAGCGCCCCGGACTGGACCCACGGGCTCTCGGTGCTCCCGAGACATCGAGACATCGGCTGTCCAGCCACTGCAGCCCCGGCCGCCGCGCCGTCCTAGAGTCCCACTGCCGCTCGGGCGCCGCGCGCCCACCCTGCCGGTTCTGGCGGTAGTCCTGGCGACCGCGACGCTGTCCTAAGGAATCCCGCCTGGACCACCCTGCTGTCCAGGAGGCCCCCTCCTCCTGCTTGTTCGGCACGTTGCTAGATGGTGCCCTGGCTCCCCTCTGCTGGGGCAATGCGCGGACCTGGAAGCTTCTGGTGAGGAACTCAGGAAGTAGGGGTGATCTTCCTCCCTCAGACTAGCGCTTCCCAAAGCCAGACCTTTTGCTCCAGACTCAGGGCTTACTCAAGGCTAAGTCCTCTTTCCTCCCACCAGGGCCCCAAAGGCCATGCCTCCATCAGCCTAGGGTGTGTCTTCCCCCCTCAGACTAAGGCCACTCACCCCCTGCTGAGATCAGACCTCTGCTCAGCTAAGGGGGGGGGGGGCGCTGTACCTCCCCCCTCTGATTAGCACTTTCCCCAAGGCCAAACCTCCTCTCTCAGAAGAGGGCTGTTCTTCTTCCTCAGGTTAGAGACGTTAGGGACATCCCCATAGCTACACATTCTTTCCTTTAGATCAGGGGGCCTCAAAGACTAAGCCTCCTTCTTCAAACGAGGGAGTCCCCAACATCCGGCTGCTCCCGGACACCAGGGATGTGTCTCTTCTACCACACACTGACAAGCCACTTCTCCTCTTTCGTTCTCCCTCTTTGGGGTCTAGCAAAATCCTGGGCAGCCAAGGTGGGGCTTGAGGATCCAATACACCCGCTTCCAAGGTTTTCAGGGCAGCCTCCTCCACCCCTACCGTGGGCCAAGACCCGGCAGGGGGCTTGGGTGGGGTGAAGAGCCCCTCTTCTGTGTGGGCTCAATCTCCCAGCTGTAACCAGATCTGAATGAATCACATGTCACAATGCCAAGTGGTCTGAGTTTCCTTTTTCTGACGTTTTAACCTCAAAGAGGGACCTGATGTGGTCCTCTTTCCTCTGGGGCTAGAGGAGGTAAAGCCTCTTCAACTGGGGAACCTGGAGGGGACATACCGACAACAGTGTCTGGGAGCCAGGGTGGGCATAAGACCAAATGCTGCATCTAGAACTGAACTCAGAGGACTGAGCGGAGAGGTGACACTGGGGAGCTCACCATAGGCACAATGCCAGGAACCGTTTGCTTTCTGCTGAAAGTGGCTGGGCGTGGTGGCTCACGCCTGTAATCCCAGTGACCGGGGGCTGACAGTGGGAGAGAGGGCTACCTAAGAAACCACTCCAGGCCATGCACCAGACAGATTAGATGGCGTGGCTCTAGGGTGCTTGAAAGAGACCGCCCCCGCCGGGCGCAGTGACTCACGCCTCTTATCCCAGCACTCTGGGAGGCTGAGGCGGGCAGATTACTTGAGGTCAGGAGTTTTAGACCAGCCTGGCTAACATGATGAAACCCCTGTCTCTATTAAAAATACAAAAAATTATTTGCGGGTCATGGTGGTGGGTGCCTGTGTTCCCAGTTACTCAGGAAGCTGAGGCAGGAGAATCACTTGAACCTGGGAGGCAGAGGTTGCAGTGAGCTGAGATCGCACCACTGCACTCCAGCCTGGGCAACAGAGCGAGACTCCATCTCAAAAACAAAAACTGAAAGTAACAGAAAGCCCAGCCAAAAGAACAGAAACAATTTATTTAACATTCATCTAACAAATCTTTATCAGTCACAAGCTATGCATCTTTTTGTAAGTGAGACACTTGTGATACAGACAAAATTCTCTGCTCTCATGGAGGTTGTGTTTTAGTGGAGGACACACATAATAAATAAATATCACCTATCATACATCACACATCAGTGAGTACTAGGAAGGAATCATAGTGCAGGGAAGGAGAATGGGCAATGCTGCCAAAGAGGTATGATCTTATATATGGTGAGTAAGAGCCTCAGTAAGGTGACGTTCGAATAAAGACCTAAGTGAGGCAAGGGAGAAGACCATGCAGGTGTCTGAGGAGGGGGAGGGGGGCATTCCAGGCACAGGGAACTGCAAAGGCAAAGGCTCCAAGGCAGATACAGTAAGAAACAGTTAATGTGGACCAGACGCAGTGGTTCACGCCTGTAATCACGTGTGATTTTAGGAGTCTGAGGTAGGAGGATTGCTTAAGGCCAGGAGTTCAAGACCAGTCTGGGCAATACAGCGAGAGCCCATCTCCACAAAACATTGAAAAGTTAGCCTAGCATGGTGGTGGCTACTTGAGAGGGTGAGGCAGGAGGATCACTTGAGGCCAGAAGTTCAAGGCTGTAGTGAGCTATGATTGTGTCACTGCACTCCAGCGTGGGCTACGGAGTGAGACCCTGTCTCAAAAAAAAAAAAAAAAAAAAAAAAGAACGAGAAAAAGGGAGAAAAAAGAAAGGAAGGAAGGGATGGAGGGAGGGAGGAAGGGAAAGAGAAAGAAAGAAATGAAAGAAAGAGAAAGAAAGAGAGAAAGAGAGAGAAAGAAGAAGGAAAGAAAGAAAGGAGGGAGGGAAGAAGAAAGAAAGGAAGCAAGGAAGGAAGGAGGGAGGGAGGGAAGAAGAAAGGAAGAAAGGGAGGGAGGGAAAGAAAGAAAAAGAAAGAAAAAGAAAGGAAGGAAGAAAGGAAAGGAAGGAAGGAAGGAAAGAAAGACAGAAAAAGAAAGAAAGGAAAGAAAGAAAGGAGGGAGGGAAGAAGAAAGAAAGGAAAGAAGGAAGGAGGGAGGGAGGGAAGAAGAAAGGAAGGAAAGGAGGGAGGGAAAGAAAGAAAAAGGAAGGAAGGAAGAAAGTAAAGGAAGGAAGGAAGGAAACAAAGAGAAAGAAAGAAAAAGAAAGAAAAGAAGGAAAGAAAAAGAAAAAGAGAAAAGAAAGAGAAAGAAAGAAAAAGAAAGAAAGAAAGATGGAGGGAGAAGGAAGCAAGGGAGGGAGGCAGGAGAAAGAAAGAAGTTAATGTTATACAAATGGAGGTACAGCAGAGGGTATCCAGAGGTCAGTAATTCAGCGATTCAAAGGAAACATTGAGAAACTATCTTTCTCCTCTGCTGTCCTCTGCATGTTTCCATGATGATGGCCATAGCTGCAGCATCATGGCCTCGTACAACCATATCCAAAGCCAGAAGTGGGGGACCTCTCATCCTTGTCTTTCCAGAAGCCCCATCCCCTAGCAGACTTCCCCTCATACCTCCTTGGCCAATATTGAGCCAGCCAATCCCTGGCAAGATGATAGACTTATCATGATTGACTTCACCTAATCAAGATTCAGTCCCTGGGGTTGAGAAATGTTCGTCTCTCCTATGGATCATGGCTGCCCCAGAGTCTGGACAAATATGGGGTTTGAGAAGGGGGAAATGAAAAAAATACGGGGTTTGAAAAGGGGGGCATGGTGAAAATATGGGGTTTGAAAAAGGGGAAAAGAAAAAGAAGAAATGGATCAATAAGGATCGGTCAGAAAGACAAGTTACCCTAGGCATTTCAACAGAAGGAATTTAATGCAGGGAGTTGGGAAGGGTTGGGAGAGCAAAAGGGAGAAGCAGGGGAGCTGGAGAGTAGAGAGGAAGAAATTGAGGGTTCAGTTACTGTGGCTGTGTGACATATTTCCCCCCAAAACTTGGTGGCATAAAACAATTCAGGACTGTGAATCAGGATTTGGGGGTGGGGTGTGATGGTTAATACTGAGTGTCAATTTGATTGGATTGAAGGATGCAAAGTATTGATCCTGGGTGTGTTTTGTGAGGGTATTGCCAAAGGAGATTAACATTAGCTTCTAATTTAAGATTACCAATTTCAGCCGGGCGCAGTGGCTTATTTTTGGGAGGCTGAGGCGGGGGTATCACCTGAGGTTGGGAGTTCAAGACCAGCCTGATCAACATGGAGAAACCCCATCTCTACTAAAAATACAAAATTAGCCGGGTGTGATGGCTCATGCCTGCAATCCCAGCTACTTGGGAGGCTGAGACAGGAGAACCGCTTGAACCCGGGAGGTGAAGGTTGTGGTGAGCCAAGATTGCACCATTGCACTCTACCCTGGACAACAAGAGTGAAACTCCGTCTCAAAAACAAACAAACAAAAAAAACAAGATTACCGATTATCAATTTCACTTTGAGTTCATCAACAGGGAGATCATCTTGGTGGGCTTAATCTACTCACACAAGCCCTTTAAAAGTAGAATGTTTTCTCTTGCTGGTAGCAGAAGGGGAAGTTAGATTTGAAGCATGAAAAGGGTTTGATGCGGCATTGCGGGCTTGAACATTGAAGGAATCAGGTGGAAAAGACCTAAGAGTAGCCTCTAGGGGCCAAGAGTGACCTGAGACAAGAGCCAGCAAGAAAGTGGGGGCCTCAGTTCTATAACTGCAAGTAGCTGATTCTGTTGAACACCTGAATGAGCTGTTTTTTGGTTTATTTATTTATTATTTATTTATTTTGAGACAGAGTCTCGCTCTGTTGCCCAGGCTGGAGCACAGTGGCACGATCTTGGCTCACTACAACGTCTACCTCCCAGGTTCAAGGGATTGTCCTGCCTCAGCCCCTGACTCCCACCCCGGTAGCTGGGATTACACGCCTGGCTAATTTTTGTATTTTTAGGAGACGGGGTTTCACTATGTTGGCCAGGCTGGTCTCGAACTCCTGACCTCTGGTGATCCACCCACCTTGCCCTCCCAAAGTGCTGAGATTACAGGCGTGAGCCACCATGGCCCGCCATTTTATTTTATTTTATTTTATTTTATTTTATTGAGAGACACAGTCTTGTTCTGTGGCCCAGGCTGGAGTGCAGTGGCGCCATCTCAGTTCATTGCAACCTCCGATTCCCAGGTTCAAGGGATTTTCCTGCCTCAGCTTCCCAAGTAGCTGGGACTACAGGCGTGTTCCACCACAACCAGCTAATTTTTGTCTTTTTTAGTAGAGACAGGGTTTCACTTTATGTTGGCCAGGCTGGTCTCAAACTCCTGACCTCAGGTGATCTGCCCGTCTTAGCCTCCCAAAGTGCTGGGATTACAGGTGTGAGCCACCGCACCCGGCCCACCTTAATCATTTCTAAGTGTGCAATTCAGTAATGTTAAGTATATTCACATTATCGTGGAATCAATCTCCAGAACTTTTTCATTTTGCAAAACTGAAATTCTATACTCATTAAACAGTTCCTCCTTTCCCTCTTCCCAGTCCCCAGCCACCACCATTCTACTTCCTATTTCTATGAATTTGACTACTCTAGATACTACGTATAAGTGAAATCATACAATATTTGTCATTTTGGGACTGGCTTATTTCACGTAGCATAATGTCCTCAAGGTTCATCCATGTTACAGCGTGTGTCAGAATTTCCTTCCTTTTTAAGGTTGAATAATATTTCATTGTATGGATAGATCCAAATGTTGATCTATTCATTGGTTGATGGACACTTGGGTTACTTTTGCCTCTTGGCTATTGTGATGCACATGCTGAATGATGCTGCAATGATCATAAGCGTGGTTATACAACTCTCTCTTCAAGACCATGCTTTCAATTATTTTGGATATATACCCTGTAGAACGGGTGGATGATGTGGTTATTCTTTTTTTTTTTTTTAGATAGATTCTTGCTCTGTTGCCCACCAGGCTGGAATGCAGTGGCGCAATCTCGGCTCACTGCAACCTCTGTCTCCCGGATTCAAGCAATTCTTCTGCCTCAGCCTCCTGAGTAGCTGGGAGCCACAACACCTGGCTAATTTTTGTATTTTCAGTAGAGACAGGGTTTTACCATGTTGACCAGGCTGGTCTTGAACTCCTGACCTCGTGATCCACCCTCCTTGGCCTCTCAAAGTGCTGGGATTATAGGCATGAGCCACCGTGCCTGGCCTGATGTGGTAAATCTATGTTTAATTTTTTGGGGACCACCATACTATTTTCCATAGTAGTTACATAATTTTGCATTGCCACCACCATTTGTTATTTTCTGGTTTCTGTCTGTGTGTGTGTGTGTGTGTGTGTGTGTTTTAATTTTTTACATTTTTTTAGAGACAAGGTCTCACTCTGTCACCCAGGCTGGAGTACAGTGGTGCAATCACAGTTCACTGCAGCTTCGAACGTCTGGGATCAAGTGATCCTCCCGAGTAGCTGGGGCTATAGACATGTGCCACTATATCCAGATAAATTTTTTTTTTTTTTTTTTTTGTAGAGACAGAGTCTTGCTCTGTTGCCCAAGCTGGTCTCAAACTCCTGGGCTCTCGCAATCCTCCTACCTCAACCTCCCAAAGTGCTGGGATTTTGAGTGAGTCATCACGCCCTGCTTCTTTTTGTTTTTTACAGTAGCCTTCCTAACGGGTGTGTACACATGGGTGCTATTTTAAGCCCCTAGGCTTGTGGTAATTCATTACTCGGCACTAGGTACCCTTGGGTGAGAATGTCAAGAGAGGGAAGCCATGTTGCCTTTCTGCCGTACCCTCAGAGATCATACAGCATCACTCTTGCCATATTCTGTTCGTCCAAGTTCAGGGGAAGGGGCAAAAGAATAACAGCGTTCTGGAAAAGGATGTAGGGCCTGAAATATTGCTGTGGTCATTTTTGTAATACCACATATTGGTGGGTTAGGGCTTCAACATATGAATTTCAGGAGACACAAATATTCCATCCATATCACTATTGAAAGTAGGTGGGAATTGAACAATGAGAACACGTGGACACAGGGTGGGGAACATCACACACCGGGGCCTGTCGTGGGGTTGGGGGAAGGGGGAGGGATAGCATTGGGAGATATACCTAATGTAAATGATGAGTTAACAGGTGCAGCACACCGACATGGCACATGTATACATACATAACAAACCTGCACAATGTGCACATGTACCCTAGAACTTAAAGTATAATAATTAAAAAAAAAAAAAAAGGAAAAAGGGAAGGAGGTATCATTTCTGGCTAGAACTGTGTGGATGTTTCACGTAATTTATTGCATCTGATGCCCTATGATGTAAGCATTATAAGCCCTTATTTTGCAGATGAGGGATGGAGACTTCTGAGTGTTCATCTCAAAGTCTAACAGCAAGTAGCTGGACTCAGCTATGTCTGCTGATTCACGATTCATGTGGATCAAAAGGTCAGCAGGTCCCATGTTGGAAGAAAGGACGGGAATGTCCTTGCAGGGACTCTGAACTGTGGGCGGATGTAACCTGAGTCATTTCCAGCAGATTTCAGAGCTTGAGTGGTTTGTCAGCCGGGTATGGGGGCTCATGCATGTAATCCCAGCACTTTGGGAGGCCAAGGTGGGTAGATTGCTTGAGCGCAGGAGTTCAAAACCAGCCTGGGCAACATGGCAAGACCCTGTCTCTACAAGAAATTAAAAAAATTAGCCAGGCATGGTGGCACACACCTGTGGTCCCAGCTACTTGGGAGTCTGAGGCAAGAGGATAGCTTAAGCTCGGGAGTTCAAGGCTGCAATGAGCTATGATTGTGCTATTGCATCCCAGCCTGGGCAACAGAGCAACACCCTGTCTCAAAAAAAAATAAAGTGATTTGCCCTGTCACTGCTCTCTCTGCCATATGGACCACCAGGTTCCCGATAGAGTCCACCTGCTGGCTTCTGGAGTGAAGCTGACATTGAACAGAGCCACAGTGGACTCCAGCAGAGATGTGATAGGAGCGAGCAACCTGCTGTTGTAAGTTACCAAGACGTTGGGGCTGTTTGTTACTGTAACATCACCTGGCCTATCCTGACTAGTCCAGAAGTCTCAGAGGGGATTGATGACAGAGGTGAGGGTAGAACCAAATACGTCAAATTGCTGCCCCAGATAGGTTGGTGAAGATCTTTGGACTCTTCATGTACCCTATAAATATACATACCTAATATGTACCCATAAAAATTAAAATTAAAAAAACTGAAAAAAATAAAAGATCTTTGGACTCAAACAGACCTGGTGGGTTTGTGGTGTGGATTCACAATTTATCTTCAGTGTAGTCTTGGACAAGTTTCATAACCTCTCTGAGCCTTCTGTTCCCATATTGTAAGCTGCTATTGTAACGTATGTTAAGCACAAAGCTTGGCCCACACTAAGCTTTCAACCAATTGAAACAGTCATGTCTTCGGGTTGTTAATCATGAGGACTGTGCTATTATTTATCCACATTGTATAGAGGAGGAAACTGAGGCTGAAGGAGGCTAATAGGCTGCTAGTATGTAGAACATTGGGATGGAACACACATCTATCTGACACTAGAAGATAAAATTTCCCCCCCTTAAATGTTAAGAAAACGTCCAAATATATACAAAAGTAGAGAAAATAGTATAATATCTATGATAGACTGATACCCCAATCTATGATGGAATCAGAATGTGACTGAGCCCAGAGCCCATGGCAGAGTGCTCAGGAAAATGTTTGCAGGCAGAAATAGTCATTAAGTGTCCAAAATTATCCACATTTTGCCAAATTATCTCTTCCTTCCTGTCTTCCCTGCCTCCTCCTTTCCTATACCTTCCCCTCTTCCTCCCTCCTCTCTTCTCTCCTTTTGCTTTTTTTTTTTTTTTTTTTTGAGATGGGGTCTCGCTCTGTTGCCCAGGTTGGAGTGCAGTAGCGTGATCTTGGCTCACTGCAACCTCTGCCACCCGGGTTACAGCGATTCTCATGCCTCAGCTTCCTGAGTAGCTGGGATTACAGGCACACATCACCGTGCCCAGCTAATTTTTTGTATTTTTAGTAGAGACAGGGTTTCACCATGTTGACCAGGTTGATCTCGAATTCCTGACCTCAAGTGACGCACCCACCCTGGCCTCCCAAAGTGCTGGGATTACAGTGTGAGCCACTGCTCCTGGCCTTTCCTTTGCTTTTACCCTCCCTCCTTTGCTCTTTCTCTCTCCCTCCTTCCTTTCTTCCTTCTTTCCTCCTCTTTCTCTTTCTCCCTCCTCTCCTCCATACTTCTTTCTTCCTTTCTCCTTTCTTTCCTTCCTGTATTCCCTCCCTCTTCCCTTCCTTCCTTTTTGTGCTGAGACATTTAAAGCAAATCCCAGTCATCATATTCCATCCATAAATACTTCCATGTGTATCAAAGCCCATGCTTTCAACTCTTGTAGGACAGATGCATCCTTTCTGGGAGGGAGGATGGAATAAAATAAAGCATATTGAGAGCTTAGCATAACCTGCACCCATCCCTCCCTGTTTGCAGAAGGCCTAGAATATCCTAATCTTTCAGGGCAGATCTCCCCTCACCCATGGATCTGTGACATTCTTCTAAATCCTTCATGGAAAAGCTCATATCAAAAGTGACAGGTTCACCTGTCTCTACAAAAAAAATTTAAAATTAGCCTGGGTGTGGGGGCATGCACCAGTGGTTCCAGGTACTCAGGAGGCTGAGGTGGGAGGATCACTTGAGCCTGGGAGGCTGAGAAAAAAGTGACTGGTTCAATATGGATACAAGAGACACATCCACAGAGCTCAGGATAGTGGTTCAGAGGATACTCGGGTTCCAGTCTGTCTGGGTTTGAAAGCCAACTTTGCCACTTACTAGTTTTTTTTGTTTGTTTGTTTGTTTGTTTTTTAACCTTTGGAAACAGAGTCTCACTCTGTCGCCCAGGCTGGAGTGAAGTGGCGCAAACTCAACTCACTGCAGCCTCTGCCTTCCAGGTTCAAGCGATTCTCCTCCCTCAGCCTCCCCAATAGCTGGGATTACAGGTACACCACCATACCCAGCTAATTTTTGTATATTTAGTAGAGATGGAGTTTTGCCATGTTGCCCAGGTTGGTCTCTAACTCCTGAGCTCTGGTAATCCGCCTGCCTCGGCCTCCCAAAATGCTGGGATTATCACCGTTTTGTGAGCCACTGAGCCCAGTCACTAGTTCAGTTACTAGTGGCCTCAGGTGCGTATCTTGACCTCAGCTTTCCCATTTGTGAAATGGGACAATAATGGGTCCTACTCATAGAGGAGACATGCGGTTGAGGGAGTCCACACGTGCACAGAACTCAGAACAGCGCCTGGAATTCAGAGTTCAATGCAGGTAAACGGTGGCCCTTACTGTCATTATTGGGGAAGGGAGTGCCCTTTGGGTCATGGGTGTCGTTTCTGTCTGTTACCCAATATGGCCTCCCGCTGTGAAGGTTGCCCGCCCCAAGGTATGGGTGGGAAGGAACCTGGGGGTGGTGAGGAAGGAAGGCAACATCTCTGCCAGACTGGAGTCTCTGGAGGATGAGTCCCGGATATGACCCATCCTGGCTGAGTCCAGAGTCCATGGCAGGTGGTCAGGAAATGTTTGTGGAAAACAGTCATTTAATGGTCCTGGAATCTGCAGGGGTAAAAGGGACTTGGGGGATAGGGTGGGGCTAACCTGGGTGAAGAATTTGATGTTATTGTACATTGCTAATTTTCCATAGGGGCATACATGTAGGCATATTATTCAAGTTTTTAAATTTTATTATAAATTATTTAAAACAAATAAAGAATAAGTGGAGTCTCCTGGCACTCAGTTGAAAGACAAAAAACATCAAAACATTTGAAATACACGCCCAGGGGCCACAGCCTTCCCTGGCCACAGCTCCTTTCCTCTCTCCTCGCCTGAGATCACCTCTATCCTGCACATGATATCTCTAATTTTGTCACCTACAGGCATGCTTTTAATTTTTTTTTTTTTTTTTTCCAGACAAAGTCTTACTCTGTTGCCCAGGCTGGAGGGCAATGGTGCTATCAATAGCTCACTGCAGCCTCAACCTCCTGGGCTCAAGTGATCCTCCTGCCTCAGCTTCCTGAGTAGCTGGGACCACAGACATGTGCCACCATGCCCAGTCCGTCCTTCCTTCCTTCTTCCTTTCCTTCTCCTTTCCCTTCCTTCCCCTCCCCTCCTTTCCCCTCCCCTGCCCTCCCCTTTCCTTCCTTCCTTCCTTCCTTCCTTCCTTCCTTCCTTCCTTCCTTCCTTCCTTCCTTCCTTCCTTCCTTTCTCTCTCTCTCTCTCTCCCTCCCTCCCTTCCTTCCTTCTTCCTTTTTTTTTTGAAGGGGGAGTCTCGCTCTGTTGCCCCGGCTGGAGTGCAGTGGCACAATCTCAGCTCACTGCAACCTCCGCCTCTCAGGTTCAAGTGATTCTCTCAGCCTCCCAAGTAGCTGGGACTACAGGTGCATGCCACTGCGTCCGGCTAATTTTCTTTTGTATTTTTAGTAGAGATAGGGTTTCACCATGTTGATCAGCTGGTCTCGAACTCCTGACCTCAGGTGATCCACCTGCCTCGGCCTCCCGAAGTGCTGGGATTACAGGCGTGAGCCACCACACCTGGTCCCTTCTTTTCCTTCCTTCCTTCCTTCCTTCCTTCCTTCCTTCCTTCCTTCCCTCCCTCCCTCCCTCCCTCCCTCCCTCCCTCCCTCCCTTCCTTCCTTCCTTCCTTCCTTCCTCACTCCCTCCCTCTTTCTGGTCTCCCTATGTTGCCCAGGCTGTTCTCAAACTCCCGAGCTCAAGCGATTTTCCTGCCTCCAACTCCCAAGGTGCTGGGATTACAATGATCAGTGTTGAGTCACTATGCCCAGCCACTTTTAATTTTTTAAGGGAAGTCTTTTCTTCTTTTCTGCTTGGTTCTTTCCTCACCTTTCTCTTCTCTCCCCCACAGACTCCTTCATAGGAATGCTCGTAGCTCACTGCAGCCTTGATCTCCTAGGCTCAACTGATTCTTCCACCTCAGCCTCCCATGCAGCTGGGACCACGGTCATGCACCCCCATGCCAAGCTATATGTATATGTTTCGTAGAGATGGGATCTCACTATGTTGCCCAGGCTGGTCTTGAACTCCTAAGCTCAAGCGATCTACCCACCCTGGCCTCCCAAAGTGCTGGGGTGACAGGCAAGAGCCACTATGCCTGGGCAACTCTCAGCATCTTGCTTTCCTCAACCCTCCGAGTCATTCGATTCACCCTTTCTAATGGCTGTGTGGTGTGGTTTCCATGGCCTATGGCATGGATGTACCAACATTTATTCAGCAGTCACTGTCCTATTGAGGGGAATTCACCTTGTTTTCTCTTTTGTCCCTCCCACTATGAGAGATGTAAACATCCTACTGACAAGACAGTTTATCATCTGTTATGTGTCTCTGTGTCTTAAATAATTTCTAATGAATTTTAAAAGCTTGGGACCGGGTGTGATGGCTCACACCTGTAATCCCAGCACTTTGGGAGGCCAAAGCGGGTGGATCATGAGGTCAGGAGTTCGAGACCAGCCTGACCAACATGGTGAAACGCTGTCTCTACTAAAAATACAAAAATTAGCTGGGCATGGTGGTGCACGCCTGTAATTCCAGCTACTAAGGAGGCTGAGGCAGGAGAATTGCTTGAACCCAGGAGGCGGAGGTTGCAGTGAGCTGAGAGCTGAGATTGCACTCCAGCCTGGGTGACAGAGCAAGACTGTCTCAAAAAAAAAAAAAAAAATTGCACGCCGTATGCCTTTCATGCATTTTTAAAAAAAATTCAAAAATGTGTAATTAAATGAAATTGAAAGTTACAGTTAAAAATTAGAAGCAAGAGGCCAGGTGCGGTGGGTCACACCTGTAATCCCAGCACTTTGGGAGGCCAAGGTGGAAGGATCATTTGAAGTCAGGAGTTCGAGACCAACCTGGTCAACATGGTGAAACCCTGTCTCTACTGAAAAATGGAAAAATTAGCCAGGTGTGGTGGCGCTTGCCTGTAATCCTAGCTACTTGGGAGGCTGAGGCAGAATAATCGCTTGAACCCAGGAGATATAGGTTGCAGTAAGCCAAAATCATGCCACTACACTCCAGCCTGGGCAACAGAGAGAGACTCTGTCTCAAGAAAAAAAAAAAAAGTAAGAAACAGTGAAGTGGCCCTCACCTCCCCAGGTGTGCTCCACTCCCCAGGTGCCATTTCCATCCAGATGGGGCCCCCTAGACATCCTTTTTCCCCTGCAGACTCCAGGGAGTGGTCAATGAAATTCCTTCAGTCATGAAAAGGTCCATCGGATAGATCTTTAGGAGCAGGGATGCTCAATTGAAGGAAATGTGTTCATTTAATTCATTAATAAGTGTTGTCAGATTTGCCTCAAGTGTTTCATCTGGGGCCTTCCTGCATGGGGAACACCTGTTTCTCTCTATCAGGCCTAATCCAACTTCCCAGCCATCCCTTCTGCCTCCTCCCACCCTCTCTCTTTGAACCTTCCAAGTGAACCTTCCAAGGCCACAACTTGGGGTTCTGACCAGTGTTGTGCTGAGCCACGTGGGACCTGATACAAAAGGCACTATTTACTCATGCCCCTCTGTCATGGTTTCATGATTTCATGTTTTTTTTTTCTTTCTTTCTTTTTTGAGACAGGATCTGGCTCTGTTGCCCAAGCTGGAGTGCAGTGGCTTGATCTCAGCTCAATGCAACCTCCGCCTCCTGAGCTCAAGCCATCCTCCTACCACAGCCTCCAAAGTAGCTGGGGCTATAGCGCCTGCCACCAAGCTCAGCTAATTTTTGTAGAGACCAGGTTTTGTCACGTTGCCCAGGCTGGTCTCTAACTCCTGGGCTGAAGCAATCCACCCACCTCGGCCTACCAAAGTGCTGAGATTACAGGTGTGAGCCACTGCACCTGGCCCTCACGTATTTTTTTGTTTTTTGTTTTTTTGAGACAGAGTCTCTTTCTGTCACCGAGACTGGAGTGTAGTGGTGTGATCTCAGCTCACCTCACTCCTAGCTTGTTACGGGAAAACCTGTGGGTTGGCTGGGCTCAGCTGTATGGTTCTTCTGCCCCCATGTGGTGTTGGCTGGGGTTACACCTGTGCCTGCATTCAGCTGGAGCTCATCTGTGGCTGAAATGTCCTGGATGGCTTCAAGCTCATCTCCATGTGGCTGCAGTCTCTACATGAGGTCTCTCCAGCAGGGTAGCAGGACCTCTTCGAATACAAGCTTTGGAGAAAGAAGGAGAAAACAGGAGCTGAAACCTGTTAAGGCCTGGGTTTGGGAGTCTCAGAGTGTCACTTCTTGTGACAAAGAAAGTCACAAGACTGGCCCAAATTTAAGGGAAGGGGAAAGAGACTCTGCCTCTTGCTGGAAAGAGTGGCACATGCCCACAGGGATGGGAAAATTGCCAGTGGCAGTCTACCCCTTCCCCAAACCCCTTCCCCAACTGCCCATCTCTATCTTCTTGCTTGCTTTTCCTTCGTTTTTCTTATCATTACTTGACACTATCTTAATTACTTTTGCTTATAAGCTCCATGAGAGCAAGGACTGTTTTGTTTTATTTTGTTTTTTGTTGTTTTTTGAGACAGAGTCTTGCTCTACCACCCAAGCTGGATTGCAGTGGCACAATCTCGGCTCATGGCAACCTCTGCCTCTTGGGTTCAAGCAATTCTCATGGCTCAGCCTCCCGAGCAGCTGGGACTACAGGTGCCCATCAGGACACCTGGCTCTTCTTTTATTTATTTATTTATTTATTTATTTAGTAGTTTTAGTAGAGATGGGGTTTTGCCATGTTGGCCAGGCTGGTCTCAAACTCTTGACCTCAAGTGATCCACCCAAAGTGCTGGGATTACAGTCGTAAGCCACCATGTCTGGCCCTTTTTCTTCTTTTTTCTTATCACTACTTGACACTACCTTAATTACTTTTGTTTACTATTTATATATTTTTAAAATATATAAGCTCCACAAGAGCAAGGGCCTTCTGTGTCTTATTCATCACTGTATCAGTACCTAAAACTGTGCCTAGCACCTAAAAGACAGCCAATATTTACATAAATATTGAATATGAATCCCTGAGGACTGATTTCAGGTTTACCCAGGTTGTGGAGAGTGGAGAGAAGGTGGAGGCCACCACATGTATATATTCCTAGGGACATGCTTTAGAATTTCTAAGAGACACAGAGAGAAAGGGCAGGCAGGAAAGGAGGCTTGGGAGTGGGCAGGAGAAATGGTTCAGGGACTGTCTTTGTCACTGCTGTGTCTCCAGCCTCGACCAGCCAGGGCCTGGCTCACAGTAGGTGTCTGGAAAGCATGTGTTGAATGAATTAACTTTCTCCAAAAATCCTTCACTGACTCCATCCCCACCCCTAGGCTGGGTCAGGCACCCCCATGGCTCCCACACCTCTCTGGGCAGCTTCAACCCCATTGTGGCCACCGTGGGTCATCACTGTCTGAGGACGGAGGTGTGTTCCCTTCTAGACTCAGAGTCCACAGGGTTGGTGCTGTCTCAGTCACCACTGGATCCCCAACATCAACCAAGGGGTCCTTGGAGGTAGTAAGTATACTTTGCATCAACCTCCTCTCTCTGGGGTAGAGCCGGCCCCATCATTGCTGTATTCTCACCCCAGAGGGACACAGAGTAGACACTCACAGAACACCTTCGTTGATTCTAAGATAGATTCTTTTTCCTTTTTCTTTTTCCACGTTTTAACAATTTTTTTTTAAGAGACAGAGTCTCACTATTGCCCAGGCTAAAGTGCAGTGATGTGATCACAGGCCACTGCAGCCTTGACCGCCAGGGCTCAAGCAATCCTCCCACCTCAGCCTCCTGAGTAGCGAACCACAGGCACACGCCACCATGCCTGGCTAATTAAATTTTTTGTGTGTGTGTGGAGACGGGGTCCCCCTATATTGCCCAGGGTGATCTCAAACTCCTGGGCTCAAGAAATCCTCCTGCCTTGGCCTCCCAAAGTGTTGGGATTACAGGTGTGAGCCACTGGGTCTGCTGCAATTTTTCAAATAAGACAACTGACTGGGTACAGTGGCTCACATCTGTAATCCCACTTTGGGAGGTCGAGGCGGGGGGATCACCTGAGGTCAGGAGTTTGAGACCAGGCTGGCCAATTTGGTGAAACCCCATCTCTACTAAAAATACAACAATTAACCAGGCGTGGTGGCACGTGCCTGTAATCTCAGCTACTCGGGAGGCAGGGGCAGGAGAATTGCTTGAACCTGGGAGGCGGAGGCTGCAGTGATCTGAGATCGCGCCATTGCACTCCAGCCTGGGTGACAGAGTGAGACTCTGTCTCAGTAAGTAAGTAAATAAATAAATAAATAAAACAAGACAACAGTGAAGTTTGCTGCATCATTTGCCTCTTCCTTCACAAAAGATTTCTCTGTAGCATGCGATGCTGTTTGATAGCATTCCACCCACGGTAGAACTTTCAAAATTGAAGCCGGTCCTCTCAATCCCTACTACTGCCTTATCAAGTAAGTTTATGTCATATCCTAAATCCCTTGTTGTCATTTTAACAATATTCACAGCATCTTCACCAGGCACAGATTCTATCTCAAGAAACCACTTTCTTTGCTCATCCATAAGAAGCAACTCCTCGTCTATTCAAGTTTGATCATGAGATTGCAGCAATTCAGTCGCATCTTCAGACTCTACTTCTAATTTTAGTTCTCTTGCTATTTCTAGCACATCTGCAGTAAATGCCTCCACCGAAGTCTTTTTTGTTGTTGTTTGTTTGTTGAGATGGAGTCTTGCTCTGTCACTCAGGATGGAGTACAGTGGCGCAATCTCGGCTCACTGCAACATCCGCCTCCCAGGTTCAAGCAGTTCTTCTGCCTCAGTCTGCCAAGTATCTGGGATTACAGATGCATACCACCATGCCCAGCTAATTTTTGTATTTTTAGTAGAGATGGGATTTTGTCACATTGGCCAGGCTGGTCTCAAACTCCTGACCTCAGGTGATCCACCTGCCTCAGCCTCCCAAAGTGCTGGGTTACAGGCATGAGCCATCATGCCCTGCCATTGCTTTTTTTTTTTTTTTTTTTGAGACAGGGTCTGGCTCTGTGGCCCACTCTGGAGTACAGTGTTGTGGTCATAGCTCACTGTAACCTTCAACTCTTGGAATCAAGCAATTCTCCCTCATCAGCCTCCCAAGTAGCTGGAACTACAGGCATGTGTTACCACACTTAGCTAACCTTAAAAATTTTTTATAGAGATGGGGTCTCACTATATTGCCCAGGCTGGTCTCAAACTCTTGGCCTCAAGGGATCCTCCAAACTCGGCCTCTCAAAGTGCTGGGATTACAGGCGTGAGCCACCACGACTGGCCCCTATCTCGGCTTTGGACAGGCCTTCTTCACTAAGTTTAATCATTTCTAGCTTTTGATTTAAAGTGAGAGACGTGTGACTCTTCCTTTTACTTGGACACTTGGAGGCCATTTTAGAGTTATTAATTGGCCTAGTTTCGTTATAGTTGTGTCTCACAGAAGAGGGAGGTGCAAGGAGAAGGAGAGAGACAGGAAAACGGCTGGTCAGTGGAGCAGTCAGAACACATATAATGTTTATCAATTAAGTTTGCTGTCTTCTGTGGGCACAGTTTATGGTGCCCTGAAATGATTACAATGGTAACGTCAAAGATCACACTAGCAGAGATAATAATGATGAAAAAGTTTCACATGTTGTGAGAATTTCCAAAATGTGACACAGAGACATGAAATGAGCACGTGCTGTTGGGAAAATGGCACCAACAGGCTTGCTGGACACAGGGTTGCCACACACTTGCAATTTGTAAAAACCATAGTATCGGCCCAGGCGGGGTGGCTCATGCCTGTAATCCCAGCACTTTGGGAGGCCAAGGCGGGAAGATCACTTGAGGCTAGGAGTTCGAGACCAGCCTGGCCAAGATAGCGATACCCCCGTCTCTATTAAAAATACCAAAATTAGCTGGGCATGGTGGCGCACGCCTGTAGTCCCAGCTACTCGGGAGGCTGAGGTGGGAGAAGCACTTGAACCTGGGAGGCGGAGGTTGCAGTGAGCCAAGATCATACTACACACTCCAGCCTGGGCAACAAGAGCAAAACTCTGTCTCAATACATAAATGAATGAGTGAATGAATAAATAAATAAATAAATAAATAAACAAAACAATAGTTGGGAATGGTGGCGCATGCTTGTTGTCCCAGCTACTTGGGAGGCAAAGGTAGTAGAGATTGCCTGAGCCCAGGAGGTGGAGATTGCAGTGAGCCAAGATCATGCCACTGCACTCCAGCCTGGGTGGCAGAGCAAGACCCTCTTCTCCACCACATACCCCCACCCCCGGCAAAAAAAAAACACATAGTATCTGTGAAGGACAATACAGCTGAGTGCAATAAAATGAGGTGTGCCTGAAATTGAATTTATTATTGAATGAATGAAAGTTCTCTCTCAACTCAGGGTTTTTGCAGAGGCTGGTCCCTTAGCCTGGGATGTAACTCCCTAATGTGCCATCTGGCTCACTCCTACTTATCCTTTGGATCTCAGGTCAGGTGCCCCCTCCTCCAGGAAGCCCTCCCTGACTCCCAGGCTGAGTCAGGCATCCCCCTTTGTGCTCCCACAGCCCTCTGGGGTCCCCCATCCCAGAGCTGCCCCCTCTGTCATCATTATCTTGGGATGGATCTGACTCCACCACTGGACTCTGAGTCCTGTGGGGGCAGAACCTGGGGCTGTCTTGTTCATTGCTGTGTTTCCAGCATGCAGATAGGCAGGGTGCAACCCCTCCCTGGCTGGTGCTCTGAGGAGCTGCTGGGGGCATCCTTGGGAACATGCCAGTCTGCATCGGTGCATATGTGCAGGCAGCGGTGGCTCTCTTTCTTGGTCCACAATCATCCTGGGCTGCAATTATCTCCATTTTCTTGGGTCTGGAGCCCCTGAAGCAGTGCCTGGGTTTGATGCATCTCTGGGGCCCTAGCTGCTGCAGCAGAATGAATGAGGTTCCTGAATGGAGTCAGTGGGTTTCGGGGTTTCTGTATATGTTGTCAGTGTGTAATTGTGTCTCTTAAAGTCTGCACGTCTGTGTCCCTGAATGAGGGTGTTTGTGAGGCTTTGGTAACTGTGTGTTTGTCTGAGTCTTGCTTTCCTTCAATGACTCTGTTGTTTTGTTTCGTTTAGAGACAGAATCTTGCTCAGTCACCCAGGCTAGAGTGCAGTAGCACGATTATGACTCACTGCAGCCTTGAACTCCTGGGCTCAAGCAATCCCCCTACCTCAGCCTCTTGAGTAGCTGGGACTACAAATGTGCGCCACCACACCTGGCTAATTTTTTTTTTTTAAAGAGATAGGGTCTTGCTGTGTTGTCCAGGCTGGTCTCGATCTCCTGGGCTCAAGAGAACCTCCTACCTTGGCCTCCTAAATTGATGAGATTACAGGCATGAGTGAGCCACTGCGCCCACCAGCAATGACCCAATTTGTATCATCAACTTTCACACTTGTCTGGGGAACTGAGAGTCCCCGGGTGGAGGGTGGAGTGGTAGCAGGGCCAAGCCCTCGGACACCAAGCTGTGAATCTGAGAGTTTGTCCTGGGGGTGATGGAGACTATGGAGGATTTTGAACAGGTCTCAGTGTTAGAAAGATCTCTCCGGAGCCTTCAGCGGAACTGGAGGGCCCCGTGTGAGTGGGTGGTGAGCCCATGAGCAGCTGGGGTCTGGAGTCCCTGCTCCACCTCCAGGCCCCGCCCCCTGACATCACTGTCGCATTATTGCACCAAGGCTGGCTGACCAATAAGCTGCTGCTTGCTATTACAATGGGTCCTAGCAACGGCGTCTGACCTTGGGTTAACAGGGAAGGAGATCCAATCAGTGGGGAGAGTGTGAGGGGAGAGGGAGAGCCTGCAGGGCAGGTGAGTCCCCCAGGGCTCTCTCGCTGGGCCCCTGTGCATGTGCGGAGCAGGGGCTTGCGGTCCTAATCTGGACTCTCTCAGCCCAAATTCCAACCACTGACTCGTCTGCCCCTTGCTGCCAGGACCTGTTCCAGGTTCCCACTCTTCCCACCCAGACAATACTAGGGAGAGGGCATAGGCAGGAACCCTTCTGACCCAGGATAGGAGGCTCAGATCTGGAGGCAACAATGTCTTTATTTATTTATTTATTTATTTTTCTAAGACCGAGTCTCGCTCTGTTGCCCAGGCTGGAGTGCAGTGGCGCAATCTTGGCTCACTGCAACCTCCGCCTCCCGGGTTCAAGAGCTGGGACTACAGGCATGCGCCACAACACCTGGTTAATTTTGTATTTTTAGTAGCGATGGGGTTTCACCATGTTGGCCAGGCTGGTCTCGAACTCCTGACCTCAAGTGATCCACCCACCTCGGCCTCCCAAAGTGCTAGGATTATAGGTGGGAGCCACCACGCCCAGCCAGGAACAATGTCTTAAGGACACATTTCTGTGGGGGGTGGAGTGCGGTAGCAGAGGATGGGGTGAGGGGTGGGAGGTGAAGAGACGGGATGCAGGGGGCAAGGAGACAAGGCGGGAGGCAGGGACATGTGGCTGAAGGGAGAGTAACTCTCTAGAGGGGTGAAGGAGCCTGGGGACCTGGGTTTGGGTCCTGGCTGTGCCTCTGGATGAGGAGGCCTCACTTGTCTTGTCTGAGCCTCAGTCCCTCTCCCTATCAACTGGGGACAGTGATCCCAGACATAAGCAGCTCTCCCAGGGCTCCCTGAAGACCCTTAGTGAGTAAATGTATTTTAGAGGTGATGGGCCAGAGGAGGGTGAGTGGGAAGGGGGAGGACCAGGGAAGCTCCTGGCGAGGAGGAGGGATCTGAGGGGGGCCATCACGACAGGAGCTCCAGGGGGATGGGAGGGGAAACTGAACCCCAGGAGGCAAGGGCTGCCATGGCAGGGCTGGGATTTCATGGAAATGACTCCCAGTGTCCAGGTGGTCCCCATGCCTGGCTTCCCGAACCCAAGGGTATCTGAACCCAAAGTCAGCCTAGGGCTAGCTGAACGGGGTTCGTGGTCATCACAGCAGCCCTGCGAGGTGGAGGGGAGTATCCCCCACAGAGCAGCTGAGGCTCAGAGAGGGCGAGGACTTGCTCAAAGTCACACAGCTAAGAATATTACTAATGATAAGTACAATGACGATGATGATGATGCCAATGACACGTGGCACCTGCCCTGAGCCAGGCGCTGTTTTATGGGCTGTTTTATGTCATAACTCATTCAAGTGACAGAGATCCTACAGGGTGGTTTGTCGTGATTGTAGGTATCATTCTCAGTGTACAGATGAGGACAGTGAGGGGAGAGTTAAGTAACTTGCCTCACATCACTCAGTGAGTATGTGGTGGAGCCAGGATTTGATCCCAGGCAGTCTGGCTCCGGGTCTGGGTCCCCTTCACCCCACCCTCCAATCCCAGCCGCAGCAGGAGGCAGCTGTTTCCTCTGAATGGGTCTGTGCCACAGGCCAGGAGCTGGGCTTAAGCCCTTTCCTATGCAGCCCTGGCTATGTAATTTGCAGAGCCCAGTATGAAAAGAAAATATGGGGCCCCTGGTTCAAATATTACAAAGAATTTCAGGCCAGGTATGGTGGCTCATGCCCTTAATCCCAGCACACAGAAGCCAAGGCAGGAGGACCTTGATCTCGGAAGTTCAAGCCCAGCTAGGACAACATAGTGAAACTCCCATCTCTACAAAAAGTTTTAAAAAGTAGCTGGGCATGGTGGCATGCACCTGTGGTCCCAGCTATTCAGGAGGCTGAGGTGGGAGGATTGCTAGAGCCAAGGAAATCAAGGCTGCAATGAGCCATGATTGTAGCACTGTGCTCCAGCTTGGATGACAGAGATCCTGTCTCAAACAAACAAAGAATTTCAGCCAGTGTCAGCAGAGCATTAAACCAAGCACTGGGCTACTCTAAGCACACAGCCCTCCAAGGCATGCATACATCTGGAAAACTGACCTGTGCCTAGATTACCCTGCAGACTCCAACAGTGCTCCAAGAGGCTGCTTGGTGGTCATGCCCATTACACAGAGAGGCGCTTCATTTTGCCCCTGGTCACACAGCAAGTTAGTGGCAGAAAAGGGATGTGAACCTGGGCCTGCCAGATCTCAAAGCCCTTTAACTTGTGCCAAAAATGTGTCCCCAGTTCTTGAAGGAGAAAGAGAGTTGTGGGCTTCCAGGGGGACTCCCTTCACATCCGTGATGTCTGTCTCTCCCCACCCTATGCCAAGGCCCAGGTGGTGTGAATGGCTCCCTTCTCCTCTGCAGGCGCTGAGGATCACGCATCCTGTGACTCTCCCCTGTCCCCCGCCACCCTCTGAACCACTGGCCACCATGGCTACTTCAAAGTTGCCTGTGGTGCCTGGGGAGGAGGAAACCACCATCCTCATGGCCAAGGAAAGGCTGGAGGCCCTGCGCACAGCCTTTGAGTCGGGCGACCTCCCCCAGGCCGCCTCTCACCTCCAGGAGCTGCTGGCCTCCACGGAGAGCACCCGCCTGGAGGTGGGCGTCACGGGCGAGTCGGGCGCCGGCAAGTCCTCCCTCATCAACGCCCTGCGTGGCCTGGGGGCCGAGGACCCTGGCGCGGCTCTCACGGGCGTTGTGGAGACCACGATGCAACCGTCGTCCTACCCGCACCCACAGTTCCCCGATGTGACCCTCTGGGACCTGCCAGGGGCCGGCTCTCCAGGCTGCCCGGCGGACAAGTACCTGAAGCAGGTGGACTTCAGCCGCTATGACTTCTTCCTGCTGGTCTCCCCCCGCCGCTGCGGGGCCGTCGAGACCCGCCTGGCCGCCGAGATCCTGTGCCAGGGCAAGAAGTTCTACTTTGTGCGCACCAAGGTGGACGAGGACCTGGCGGCCACACGCAGCCAGCGGCCATCGGGCTTCAGAGAGGCCACTGTCCTGCAGGAGATCCGAGACCACTGTGCTGAGCGGCTGCGGGAGGCCGGCGTGGCTGAACCTCGCATCTTCCTGGTGTCCAACCTCTCGCCAGCCCGCTACGACTTTCCCACACTGGTGTCCACCTGGGAACATGACCTGCCCGCCCACCGGCGCCACGCTGGCCTGCTGTCGCTCCCCGACATCTCACTGGAGGCCTTGCAGAAGAAGAAGGCCATGCTTCAAGAGCAAGTCCTCAAGACTGCCCTGGTGTTGGGCGTCATCCAGGCCCTGCCCGTGCCGGGGCTGGCGGCTGCCTACGATGATGCCCTGCTCATCCACTCGCTGCGTGGCTACCACCGCAGCTTTGGTCTGGACGAGGACTCGCTGGCCAAGCTGGCCGAGCAGGTGGGCAAACAGGCGGGTGACCTGCGCTCTGTCATCCGCTCCCCGCTGGCCAATGAGGTCTCGCCTGAGACTGTCCTGCGGCTCTATTCCCAGTCATCCGACGGCGCCATGCGGGTGGCCCGCGCCTTTGAGAGGGGCATCCCTGTGTTTGGGACGCTGGTGGCTGGCGGCATCAGCTTTGGCGCTGTCTACACCATGCTCCAGGGCTGCCTCAACGAAATGGCCGAGGACGCCCAGCGTGTCCGCATCAAGGCCCTGGAGGAGGACGAGTCGCAGCCAGAGGTCGGCTTGGAAGCGGCCGGTGACAATGGCGTGGAGAAGGGGGGGTCCGGGGAGGGAGGCAGCGAGGAAGCCCCACTCTCAACCCGCAGGAAGCTGGGCCTCCTTCTTAAGTACATTCTGGATAGCTGGAAGAAACACGACTCAGAAGAGAAATAAAGAGTGCAGCCCCGGCCCCCTGCCTCACCCGCAAACTAAGTCTTAACAAAATCCAACAAACCAACAAAAAAGGCCAATGTGGTGAATGTGAGGGCTGCAGTTGCCTGGAGGGTGGGTGTGGAGGGAGCCTGTGTCCCGGGCAGGGCAAAGGAGGGGGCACTGGGGAGGGGAGGAGGGAGGCAGGTGGGCCCAGGGCCAACAGGAGTGTAGTGAAAGGGGACAGGAGTGCCCTGGGGAGGGAGGTTGGAGACATGAATGGTGGGCCCAGGGTTCCCAGGGCTTCTTGGTGGTGTCTTTCTCCCCGGTCCCCAAGGGGCCAGGAGGAATTTGTGGGGCACAGGACAGCAGGGCCAAGACAGGAGATTGTGTCCTGCTAAGGTACTATTTAATTTAATTTAATTTAATTTAATTTAATTTATTTTATTATTTTTTGAGATGGAATCTTGCTCTGTCACCCAGGCTGGAGTGCTGTGGCACGATCTTGGTTTACTGCAACCTCCACCTCCCGAGTTCAAGCAATTCTCCTGCCTCAGCCTCCCAAGTAGCTGGAATTACAGGCACACGCCACCACGTCCAGCGAATTTTTGTATTTTCGGTAGAGAGGGGGTTTCACCATGTTGGCCAGGATGGTCTTGAACTCCTGACCCCAGGTGATCCTCCCACCTTGGCCACCTAAAGTGGCGCCCGGCCTGATTTTTGTATTTTTAGCAGAGGTGGGGGTTTTGCCATGTTGGCCAGGCTGGTCTTGAACTCCTGACCTTGGCCTCTCAAAGTGCTGGGATAATAGGCGTGAGCCACTGCACCTGGCCCCTGCTAAGGTACTTTAGTTTCAATCTCATGTCCCTTTCTGAGAACCCAGTGTACCAAAGACAGCCCCTGGGGCCTGGGATGAGCACAGTGGTGTCCAGCAGTGGTTAAACAGGTTGGGGAGAGTGGGCATCTGTGCCTGCCTGCTGCTTGGGAGCCTTGGAGGGGTGGGGGGTAGTAGGGAGAGGGAGGGCAGGTGGCCACAGGGCTCACCTCTGTGTGGTGCTTGAGGAGACAGAGAATGGCATGGGGAGAGAGTGACTGGATGTTTCCTTGAATATCGGAGGGGAGAGGAGGCTGAGAACACAGCTCCATGGCCTAGCATGAGTCTCACTCCAGAAGGATGGAGGGTATGTCTCAGAGCAGGAAGGCACATGGAGTTGAAACATCTGGCGTGTCTGTGATTGGGAAGAATCCTGGTCTCTCCATGACTAAAAAAAAATTTTTTTTTAGAGACAGGGTCTTGCCCTGTCGCCCAGGCTGGAATGTAGTGGCATAATCACAGCTCCCTTCAGCCTTGACTTCTTGATTTTGATGCTGTGAGTCTAAGATTGTGACACATTTGCTGAGTTTGGGGTCACCTGTCTCTGTGGGATTGGATTGGGGTGTGCGTGTGTGAATACTGGGACCTGCTGAAAGGCCCTGGGTCTTAACGTGAGGGCAACTATGTGTTGAGGTTTCTGACCAGCCTGGCCAATATGGCAAAACCCCATCTCTATTAAAAATACAAATATTAGCTGGTGTGGTGGTGCCTGCCTGTAGTCCCAGCTACTCGGGAGGCTGAGGCAGGAAAATCGCTTGAGATCTGGAGGCGGAGGTTACAGTGGGCTGAGATTGTGACCCTGCACTCCAGCCTGGGTGACAAGACTCTGCCTCAAAGAAAAAAAAAATGCTAAGTTTAGAGATTCATGTCTACATTTTTATTTTTCACTTTGACACACTCAAACCCAACTTTTCCCTGCTCAAGACCAAATTAAAAAGTAACCATAACAATAAAAGTCATAACAATGCCGAGTGTCTGAGGCATCACCAGTAATAATACTGAGAGCGTAACCACATGCCAGGCTAAGTACTTCATATTAGCTAACATTTATTCATCACTGCTAGGTACTCCTGGCTCATAACAGCCTGGAAAAGAAGCTTTTACTGTTTACATTTGGCAGTGAGAGAATGATTAACTTGCTCAGTCAGGTGTGGTGGCTCGTGCCTGTAATCCCAGCACTTTGGGAGGCTGAGATGGGTGGATCACCTGAGGTCAGGAGTTCGAGACCAGCCTGACTAACATGGTGAAACCTGTCTCAACTAAAAATACAAAAATTAGCCAGGTGTGGTGGCAGGCACCTGTAATCCCAGCTACTTGGGAGGCTGAGGCAGGAGAATCACTTGAACTGGGGAGGCAGATGTTGCAGTGAGCCAAGACTATGCCACTGTACTCCAGCCTGGGCAACAGAGCAAGACTCTTTCTGAAACAAACAAACAAAAACCTTGCCCAAGGCTGTTGTAGGGAGGTGTCAACCAGTATTTGTCCAAGCTTCTATTATCTAATTATGGCATTGCTGGAGACCATCAACAATTAAAGGATTAGGAGCATAAGTTATTTTTGCTTTTTTTTTTTTTTTTGGTGAGACAAGGTCTTGCCTTGTCATCAGGCTGGAGTACAGTCACATGATATCAGCTCACTGCAACCTCCACCTCCGGGGTTCAAGCGATTCTCCAACCTCAGCCTCCTGAGTTGCTGGGATTACAGGCATGAGCCACCGTGCCCAACTAATTTTTCTGTACTTTTAGTAGAAATAGGGTTTCCCTATGTTGGCCAGGCTGGTCTTGAACACCTGGCCTCAAGTGATCCTCCCGCCTTGGCCTCCCAAAGTGCTGGGATTACCAGTATGAACCACCATGGCCAGCGTATTTTTTCGTTTAGTTAAATTGTTTTTTTTACAATTTAAAAATCTAATTTCAAAGTCTTTTCTGTAGACTGTAGTCACTGTTAGGGTGAAACAGTAAATCTGAACATGTAAGTCTCAAAGTTTCACTCTGTGGCTGGGCGCAGGGGTCATACCTGTAATCCCAGTACTTTGGGAGTCCAAGGCAGCAGGATTACTTGAGCCCAGGAGTTGAAGACCAGCCTAGGCAACATGGTGAGACCCTGTCTCTACAAAAAATTAGCCAGGTATGGTGGCACATGCCTGTAGGCCTAGCTACTCAGGAGGCTGAGGTGGGAGGATCACTTGAGCCTGGGAGGTCAAGGCTGCAGTGAGCCATGATCGTGCCACGGCACTCCAGCCTGGGTGACAGAATCAGATCCTATCTCAAAAAAAGAAAAAATAGGCTGGGCGTGGTGGGTGGCTGATGCCTTTAATCCCAGCACTTTGGGAGGCCAAGGTGGGCGGATTACTTGAGGTCAGGAGTTCAAGACCAGCCTGGCCAACATGGTGAAACCCCATCTCCACTAAAAACACACAAATTAGCCAGGCGCGGTGGCGGGCACCTGTGATCCCAGCTACTCAGGAGGCTGAGGCAGGAGAATCGCTTGAACCCAGGGGGCGGAAGTGGCAGCGAGCCGAGATCGCGCCACTGCACTCCAGCCTGGGCAACAAGAGCGAAACTCTATCTCAAATAAATACATACGAAAGATGTGAATACAGAAGTCAATGCCCTTTAGTTTGGCAGCACAGGGACTGGTGAGAAGGACTTAATATGGACCTTTCTGGTAAGGCTGGATAGGACTCTTGTGTAGGTATCTTTTCTGATAGACAAAGTCTCCGGGCTGCAGATCATGGCGCTGTAGGTCTTTGTCTCCTATGATTGTGCTGTGGAAAGATTGTTCTATCAAAGTATGATTTCTATCCATTGCTTTAATGCCTTTACTTTATTCAGGCTTTATTAATATTGGAGTATGTCTGTTTCATTTTTGTTTTTGTTTTGAGACAGTGTCTCCCTCTGGTGCCCAGGCTGGAGTACAGTATTGGGATCTCAGTTCATTGCAACCTCTGCCTCCCGGGTTGAAGTGATCCTCCCGTCTCAGCATCCTGAGTAGCTGGGACTACAGGTGCACACAACTACGCCCAGCTAATTTTTGTGTTTTTGTAGAGACAGGGTTTTGCCATGTCACCCAAGCTGGTCTCGAACTCCCAGACTCAAGCAATCCCCTTGCCTCAGCCTCCCAAAGTGTTAGCGTGAGCCACTGCACCCAGATGGGTATGTCTCCTTTTATCAATTAAGGGTCAAAAGCAGAGGAGCCCAAGTGCATAGGATGGCCTGTGACTATTTCAAAAGGTGAAAGTTTATGAGCCCCAAAGAGTGGCCCTTAGATTTAATAATACCAAAGGAGGAACTTAGGTCAAGGAAGATGTAGATAAATTCTGCCAACTGGGTTTTTTGTTTTTGTTTTGAAATGGAGTCTCACTCTGTCGCCTAGGCTGGAGTGCAGTGGCTTGATCCCAGCTCACTGCAACATCTGTTCCCTGGGTTCAAGCAATTCTCCTGCATCAGCTTCCCTAGTAGCTGGGATTACAGGCGTGTACCACCACACCCAGCTAATTTTTGTATTTTTAATAGGGATGGGGTTTCACCATGTTGGCCAGGCTGGTCTTGAACTCCTGATTTCAAGTGATCTGCCTGCCTTGGCCTTCCAAAGTGCTGGGGTGTGATCTGCCTGCCTCGGCCTTCCAAAGTGCTGGGCTTACAGGGGTGAGCTACCGCGCCCGGCCATCCCATCGGGTTTTTATAGTTCCACTTGTTTGTTCCACTGAGCCAGAAGATTGGGGATTGTAGACAGTGGAAATGCTGAAAAATTGGCCAAACTGAACGCACTTGTTTTATTATATGGCCAGTAGAATGGGCTCCTGATCATGATGTACTTCAAGGGGAGTTCCCTAGGTGAGAATCCTTTTTTTTCCAGCTGAAGCAGTGGCTTGTCTACCAGGAAAGCCTCTACCTAATAGGAGAATGTGCAAACCATTACTAGTACATATATATATATATAAAAATAGTATATATACACATATATAGTACATATATGGTATATATATACTATATAGTACATATAGTACTATATATAGTACATATATAGTATATATACATATATAGTTATATATACATACATGGTATATATACTATATATAGTAGTGTATACACATATGTAGTACATATATAGTATATATACACATATATAGTATATATACGTACTATATATAGTACATATATAGTATATATATACACACACCCACATACACATGGAAGTGGGTAGTTGGATAAAATCCATTTGCCAAACCTTGAAGGGCCTATTAGGTAGATAAAAATGTCCAGGATCAGGATATACACATTTTCCTGAGTTAAACTTACGGCAGGCGGCAGAAGTCAAATAGGCTTTTTTTTTTTTTTTTGCCGTGTTTTTGTTGTTTGTTTGTTTGTTTTTTGAGAGAGGGTCTCACTCTGTCACCCAGACTGGAGTGCAGGGGCACGATCTCCGCTCACTGCAGCCTTGATCTCCTGAGCTCAGGTGACTCTCCCACCTCAGCCTCCCCAGCAGTTGAAACTACTTCTTTGATATTTTTAGTGGAGACAGAGTTTCGCTGTGTTGCCCAGGCTGGTCTTGAACTCCTGGACTCAAGCAATTGGCCCGCCTCGGCCTCCCAGAGTTCTGGGATTACAGGCCCGAGAGCCACCGCACCTGGCCAGTACAGCTTCTTTTAATGTCACTCCCCCTAATATTGTTTCATAAAATAATTTGTAAGTTCCCCAGTGAGTCAAATTCTGTACTGTAGTTAACAATATTGAGTTGGAGAGAACTAGTTATCAGGCTTTTTTTTTTTTTCCAAATCATTGAACTAGCAGCGTGATCTTTCCAATTTTGTTTTTTGGTTTCTGGTGCCCAATTTTGTGCATCTTTGGTAATCATTTTTAGATCATCTTTTGGTGGCTCTTTTAGCTGGGCCACGAGAGAGATTTGAGGAACCGAACCTTTAACAGCAGCATCCTTTGTGGCATATCAGCCAAAGCTGTTTCCTCTAGCTTCCGCAGAGGCTCAGCTTGAATGTCCGGAAGTTTCCATAATAGCCAAGGCAGCTGGCAGCTGGATGGCATCCAGTAAGTCCTGTATATAGGATCCATTTTTAATTCGATCTCCAGTGGAAGTGAGGAAACCCCTTCATTTCCATAGCAGTCCAAAATCAGGAGCAACCCCAAAGGCATATGTACTATCTGCATAGAGTAACAGATTGCCCTTTCACGAGGCCAGCCCAGGTAAGGGCAGTGAGTTTAGTTTGTTGGGCAGAAGTAGCCACAGGGGCTAGGCGCAGCAGCTCACACCTGTAATCTCAGCACTTTGGGAGGCCGAGGTAGGCAGATCACTTGAGGTCAGGAGGTCAGGACCAGACTGGCCCACATGACGAAACCCTGTCTCTACTGAAAATACAAAAAAATTGGCCGGGCATGGTGGTGGGTGCCTGTAATCCCAGCTACTCGGGAGGCTGAGACAGGAAAATTGCTTGAATCCAGTGGGCAGAGGTTGCAGTGAGCTGAGATTGTGCCACTGTACTCCAGCTTGGGCGACAGAGCAAGACTCCATCTCAAAAGAAAAAAAAAAAGTAGCCACAGATAAGGGGGTGGCTTCAGCAACTTCGAAGGAAGTGGTAACTACATAGCTTGCACAGTTTTTACCATTGTCATCTTTCAGATACGATCCATCCATATCCATAGTTCAGCTAGTTCAGCATTATCTAGTGGAAATTCTTTAAACATTTTTAGGGAATCAAAAGATAGTGTCAAACAGTCATGGAGAGCCGTGTGCGGTGGCTCACACCTGTAATCCCAGCACTTTGGGAGGCTGAGGTGGGCGGATCACCTGAGGTCAGGAGTTTGAGACCAGCATGCCAACATATAGTGAAACCCCATCTCCACTAAAAATACAAAACAATTAGCCAGGGGTGGTGGCAGGCACCTGTAATCCCAGCTACTCAGGAGGCTGAGGCAGGAGAATCACTTGAACCCGGGAGGCCGGAGGTTGCAGTGAGCCGAGATTGCACCATTGCACTCCAGCCTAGGCAACAGAGATAGACTCTGTTTCAAATTAAAAAAAAAAAAAAAAAAAAAGCAAAGAACCTGTGGACCTATGCCTGTATTCCTTTAGAATTTCCAATGGTGGTTGTGGATGGCTATTTTAAAGAAAACATGCTTGAAGCGGGAACTTATTTACATGGCTCTGATGTTGACTGACCATCCCATAGGGCCATGGTCAGCCACTGTAGGATGTTGTTGGGTTTTGGGTTGGTGAGATGAAGAACAGGTGGGCTAAACTGCAAGCCACAAGGGGAAGGGGAAGTTTTAATGAGGCTAAGGTGAGGAGGTTTTCACTGGGTTTCAAACAATGTGTGTCAGGCCTAAAAGTGGATGCCAAGGCAGCAAGTATATTGTAACACATTTATGACAGGCATGCAGAGGGATTGGAGAATGGGTAACTCAGGGTGAAAATACTCCCTCACCTGTTCTGCTGAGGGTCACCAAGTTCTGAAGCTGGAGAACTAGGGATCAGGCAACCTACGGGGCAAGTACAGCCCAGCCAGCCCTCAGCCAGTTCAAGAGACTGATGCTATCATGAGAGGTGGCGAGGGCTCTGACAGAGGCCTGCAAGGTGTGGAATCTGCCAGCAGTTGCTGCCAAGTTGCAGGCCACATTTTGTTCATTGGAGAATGTCAGGGTGCACATTGGCACTACCAGGGCCACAGGCTCAGGCAAGTTGACCTATCAACACCATGAGAGGCTACGAAATGAAGACCCCAACTCAGTCTGCATGGGTGTGATGGAAATGGCTGTGGACCCTACAGCCTACCTGCATCCACAGTCATCATCAGACCCTCCAGGCATAGGCATGCCCACTTTCCAGGCTAACAAGTACCTCCAGCAGGTGCTGCTGGACCGTTACAACCTCATTATCATTGCATCAGAGCATCTGACCACCAACCATGCCCAGCTGGCTGGCGAGATCCTGCAGCAGGGCGTTTCTCCTTCCTTTGTTCCAAGATGGAGTTTGCCACCCCCACAGCTGCCACCCCAGCACCCTCTCTGAGGCGAGTGGGCTCAGCCAGATCCTGGATGGCTGTCGACAGTAGCTGGAGGGTCAGGCAAAGGCTCTGGGGGACTGGTGGCAGAGAAGGAGGGCCTGGACCCTTGAGAGACTGCCTACCTCTTCACCTTCACCTTCCAGCACAGGCCCAGAGTGGGAAAAGGTGTCACCCCAGGTACCATCACATGGCTGAACTAGACTCCACAGTGAAATAATGCTTTTCAGTTGCCACTCCCTAAGAGTCCGCACTTCTCAGTCACTGGTGACAGAGACCAATCACGTGCATTAAGGAGAAAAAAGAGGATGTATTGGCTCATGTATCTGCAAAGTTAGAGGACTGCAAAATGCTATGTGGCCAATGCAGACCTGGCACCTGTGGATGATGGTGGCATCTAACATTTATTGAGGCTCAGCATAGGTCAGGCACTGATATGGTTTGGATCTGTGTCCCCACCAAATCTCATGTCCAATTGTAGTCCCCACTGTTGGAGGTGGGGCGTGCTGGGAGGGACTGGATCATGGGGATGGTTTCACATGAATGGTTTAGCACCAACCCCTTGGTACTGTCCTCACGACAGTGAATTCGTTCTGTGAGATCTGGTTGTTTTGAAGTGTATGCCACCTCCCCTCTCTCTTGTCCCTGCTCTGGGCATGTGAAGTACCTGCTCCCACTTCACCTTCCGCCATGATGATAAGTTTCCTGAGGCCTCCTCGGAAGCCGAGCAGATGCCAGCACCATGCTTCTGGTACAGCCTGCAGAACTGAGCCAGTTAAACCCCTTTTCTTTATAAATTGCCCAGTCTCAGGTATTTCTTTACATCAAGGCAAGAACCGACTAAAACAGACACAATTATCATGAACTCAATCACCACAACACCTCTAGGAGGTAGGTACAATCATCACCTTATTTTGCAGACAAAACAGATGCCCAGCAAGCTTTGGCAACTTGTCCAACGCCCCACAGGTGGTAGATGGCAAAGCTGGGATGTGAACATACGCAGCCTGGCTGCAGGGCTGACATTCTTAAGCCAAGTGCTGTGCTCGTGACAGGCGCTTGAGCCCAGGCAGCTGCCAGCATCACATGGCCTGCTCCCATGTAGAAGCTGATTGAGCGGTGCTCGTTTCCTGCAGCGGAGGGTGAGAAGGATACCGATGTATTCCTGTGTCTGAATTGAAAAGGGTGAGTTCCACCTGCTGGGAATGATGGTGAAGGGACTGGAGAGCCACAAGCAGCAAGCATTCCTGGTGGCCAGGCCTATCTTACAGCCCATCCTAGAGCAAAAGACCTCCCTGCAGCAGCCTATCTAGCTGGTATCGACAGTGGTCTGCCAGCAACATCAGCCTGAGTCCTCCGCTGGGTGTAAAGGCGGTGGCAGGTGACCTGTACATACCTACCCACTGTTCAGAAGGCTACTGCCAGTGTGACTCCTCTGTCAAACTGCCTCAACGGGCCAGCCCCTGCACAAAACCCTGGCGGTGGGACAGGGCCTTCGGACCAAGGTCACCAGATCACCACAGTGCTGGTGGTGGAAATGCTAGGCCGGGTTTCCAGAGGTGCCTCCTTTCACCCATCCTGGGCACCCTGGTCACCTGCAGCACCTCCTTCACCACCATCTACCGCACGCTTCACACGGCCTGGATTTGGCAGCCAGGGAAACCAAGTGTGCTGATTCAGACCTTCCTTGGCAACACTGGCCACAAGATCACAAGTGAATCCAATCAACAATCTCAGCCCTGAGCTGGGCCAGCAGGAGGTGGCAGGTTAGGGCTGGGAGGACACAGTTCTACCTGTCCCCAGCCGTGTGCTGAAAGGTGCTGGGATGAAGAAACTGAAACTCCTGCTCTCCTGGACTGAGACGCGTGCTGTCTGGTGCTGTCTTGCCTTGGGTCTCCCATCCTTCTCTGGCTGTTGCCCCCACTACCTTTCCTACTCTGGCAAACCCCCAAATCAACCAGCAGGCAGACCCCCTGGGGAAGTAGGGGTGCGGATGAGACACGGGGCAGAAGTTTTGACGAGGCAGGGAAGAGTTCAGTTATCTAGCTGGAGAGGATGGTCAGGAGGGTTCGGTATAGACCACAACAGTGGGGCAAAGGATTTAGAAGCATTTCGGTAAGAGGGCAGTGAATGTCACAGCTGTGAAGGGCCTTGAGGATGACCTTAATGTTGAAATAATGACCAGGGGAGGGAAGGCTCCTTGCCTACTATGGTCAGTCAGGAAGTGGCCACGCCAGAGCCTGTGCTGGACCTCCTACCTCCCAGGCCTCAGCCCTCTGTAGAGACTGGCATTCTGTCCACTTCTGGCCTGACCTTCTCTGGCCCTACTGAGCGCTTTCTTCACGGACCCCCCTGCCCTTCCCCACTTCAGTTGTTTCTCAAAAGGCCCCGGATCCCTATGGTATGAAACACCAGGGCTGTATGGGATAGCTGAAAGCAGGACGAAACCAGGGAGACAAAGATGTGCCACAGGTTGGAGGGGCACGGGGAGGGCAGTGGCTGAACAGACTCAGCTAGCTGGACTGGAGCTGACTGCTTTACTGAATGGTGGATTAATTTGGGGTGGCGAGACCAAATTGGAGACATACTTTGGGAAACCTCAAACTAAGATTATGCACTGTATTTAACTGAGCAGATGAGGGTTGGTACTGTACCAAATCGGAGAGTGGATTTAACTGAGGGTAGGTTCTGGGTTTAAAGGTAGGGGTTGCTGTTTCTAAGCAAAAAGAGGTTTATGAGAGGAAAGTCACTGTATTTAACCAACAGAAGGCACAGTCTGTACAGGTGAGGCATGGTACTTGGATTAAGGGTAAGTACTTACTACATTTAAGGACAAGTTCTGTTTTTTAAACCAAAAATAAGCATTGTATTTTTTTTTTTTTTTTTTTTTTTTGAGATGGAGTCTCTCTGTTGCCCAACCTGGAGTGTGCAGTGGCGTGACCGTGGCTCACTGCAACCTCTGCCTCCCAGGCTCAAGCAGTCCTCAAGTAGCTAGGATTACAGGCGTGCACCAGCTAATTTTTTTTGTATTTTTAGTAGAGACGGGGTTTCACCATGTTGGCCAGGCTGGTCTTGAACTCCTGACCTCAAGTGATCTGCCTGCCTTGGCTAGGATTACAGGCATGAGCCACCATGCCCGGCCAGGCATTGTATTCAACTGGGCATTTAACTCAAAGGCAGGCAACTGTCTTTAAGTGAGAGCAGAAGACACCAGGGTAGTTTCTGTACTCAGCTGCACAGTGTATTTTCCCATCCAAAACATACACAGGGGAGGCGTGATACCACCCCCGGAAACAGAATAACCCCTTCTAGGGACTTCCTTCTTAGCGGAGACTGGTCTCCATCTGTTCCCCACAACTCTATGACCCACAGTGAATGTGGCCCTGAGGGAAGCTTGTTCAGACTCCAATGGGTAGTCAGGGGATGATCTGTCCACAAGGGCTGGGCGTCCAATTTGTCCTGCTTCCCAGAGCTGCATGTTGGGTAGAGGAGTAAATGGAATACAAGAACAGGCTTGCATGACTGTGTTTATTTGAACCACCAGATCTGCTCCAATAAAGAGCTCTCCAGACCCTGCCTCACCTTACAGGGAAGGGCTTAGAGTCAGGGAAGAGGGACCTGTTGCTCCTGTCCCTGAAAAAGGAAGTCAAGATGGAGCCAGGGCTTCCTGGTGCCCATTCAGACTCCTCCCACTGCTTGTCCCTGTGGAGGACGTAGGATGGACAGCCCCATCTCAGGCTGGGGTGGGGGGAATCGCTCACAGTCACCCCCTGAACAGCCCCCAACTGAGGGTGGGGGACCTGGCCCTGGACACCTCATGTCTCTGGGCCGGGAAGCCACGATCCCTCATCCATCAGGCCTGTTGCTGCTCTCCACCCCAGTGGGGGACGGATGTTTGTGCTCCCTCGCCGTCCACTGGGGACCCAGGAGGTCCCCTGCGTGACATTCCTCTCCTTGGCCTCAGGCCAGCAGGCGGCTGTACTCTGCCAAAGCAGAGGACTTTTTCACCCCATCCCAGATCCGGGCAGCATAGTGGAACCTGTGAGAGGAGGTCAACAGTCGGGGCTGCCTGGCCGGGGCTCCCCGAGCCCAGCACAACCCTGGACAGGTGGGGAAACTGAGACCCCTTTTCTGACCTGAGATGTGACTCTGAACCTCTTGGAGCCCAATCTCCTCAACAGGGATACAGGGAGGATCCTGACAGTGATGGGAGGTGGCCCCACTTTTCTTAGCTCACCCAGGTTAAGCGAAGCTGAAGGTTCCAGGGCTTGGACTAAGACCTCAAGTCTCCACCACCTAAACTTCTCCCACCGCTGGCTTTGTGGGTAAGGGTTCAGTTTCCACCTCCCTCCAGAGTCTTACGACATGGAAAACACCTAACAGCAGCTGCACAACCCACAATCTTCCCCCTCTCCCCTCTGGGTCCTGGTTTAGACACACGGCAGGAGCAGAGCTGGGATGCAAAGCTCAGCCCCATCTCTGCCCTACAAGCCCCGAGGGGCTTCCTGCTGCTTTGTCTGCACTCCTGACCCCTTCCAGGCACAGCCAACTGCAGATGTGGGAGCCAAGGTAGAGAGGCTGCACCCAGTCAAGCTATTTAGCTTTCCAATTTTTCTCTTTGAAGTAAGATGAGGGAGACCTGGACTCATATGCTGAGGGCTCTGGACAAAGAAGTCATGTAAAGTAGGGGCCACAGAGGTAGGGCAGGGCCAAGCGAAAGCAGGGAGAGAAAGCCACAGGCAGGAACCAAGGCAAATGCAGAAGTGTGGACAATGAGACCCTGATGGCTTTCTGGTTCCCATCTCCTGAAGGGCCCTGTTTTCTGTGATCAGGTCCCTAGAATAAATCTTCCTTAAGCTAAATCCGGTCACTGGTCCTACTCCCAGCAATCAAATGACTCCTAGCCACAGATGTGTGGCCTTACTACGTAACACTTTTCTCTGAGCCTAAATTTCCCCACCAGGAAAACTGGTGACAAGGACCTACATGATGCTGGCTGATGAGGAGGATTCAAAGTCACACGAAACAGCATGTTGCTGCGTGGGTGAGATGCTTACAAGACAGTAGCAATCATCACTGTTCCAGAAAAGGAACCTGAGATCTGGAGAGGAGGGGCTTCATGAGGTCATGCCGATCTAAGAGATGCCCCCTTCTCTCTACACCAGGGTGAGGTGCCTCAAATTGACCCCCTCTGCAAAGAGCTCTTACCAGTTCTTCTCGGTGAGGATTGTGTGTGACAGCTGTGGTCGGGCCATGGACATCACTTGGCTCCGGAGCTTGCTTACCAAGGACTGGAAACTGGGGTGGCCGCGATACCCAGGCAGCAGGGAGAAGAGTGGGCTGGAACTAGGCCCTGGAAAGTTGGGGCAGGGAGGGTAAGAGGGATAGACTGCCAGGGTCTTTCTCCCAGGTAACAGCATCCTGGGCTTCAACAAGCACCTGAGAGTTGAGCCCCGGCCGAGCTCTTCCTGTACTTTCATGACTCTGAAACACACTCCTCATAAAGGGTCCATGCACCCCGGGAACGAACCAGGGTCTTCTCTCAGACCAGGTAGGCTCCACACTGCTCCCAAACCAGGGCAACCCATGTTGCCTCCTAGACCAGGGGGTGCTGGGTCTCTCGCCGATTAGCACAGGACTTGTCTCTCCATGAACCCGTTGAGGGTAACTGTACCTGCTCTTGGTGGGTTTTCACTCTCTGCTTCACTGTCCATGAAGGGTACCAGGAATAAGTTGACCTCAGAGTCCAGGAAGTCAGGTGGAAGCCCCGGGAAGACATTGCATTGTAACATGGACAGAGTCCCTGGAGGAGAAAATGCTTCAGCCTTCAGGTACCATGTTGTGGGTTTTGGGGGGTGGGAATCGTTGACAGTCAAGGCAGGATCAGGAGGCTAGTCTGGGGGTAGAGACTGACCCACGGGGCTGGATCAGGAAATCAGGAGGCTGTTGACTAGCTTGGGGGGTGATCTGGGAACCCTCACCCTTGTAACGCAGGTGGGAGTGGGCCATGAGCTGGTCGATCATCAGATGCATCTGCCGCAGCTTCCGAGGACAGAAGTCCTCTCGGCGAGCTTTGTTCTGCAAGAAGACTGAGGGTGGGAAGAGACGGGCCCTGTGAGGCAGACAAGGCTTGGCTTCATGGACTCCCCTTTCTCACCCCAAAGACCTGCTATTACCCCTGAGTTCAGATCACTGTGTAAATATTTATGTAACTTCACTTCACTTCAGCACCAGGCTCTGGTTAGGGCAATGCTGGGGACCCAGAGGTGAGTCAGATCTGGTTTCTGCCCCTAGTCTCTTTGAGGCCCTAGCAAGGGATCATAAAATGAGCTGGGTCTTTGCAGAACAGTGGAGCGGAGAAAGCATGAAACAGGCAAAGGAACGACATGTGCAAAGGCTGGAGGAGGGAGAACAGGTGGATGGGGTCACTCAGATGAACCCAATCTAATATTCATTTCCTGAGCTGGGAGATTCCACGGACCCAGATATAGGCACACCTGGGGCCTGTCCCATTCCCATCACAGAGCCAGATATAGGCTCAGGGGGTCATGCCCTCAACTGTCAGGGTGGACCAGGGCAGTGGGAACTTGGGAGGAAGGAGCAGCTAATCCTTTTTGACTTCACTCCTCACAACTCTCAAAAGTGCTCCACCCAGAACTCCACTCCTTCCCTGTCTCTCCCCACCTCTCCAGCATGCTCCTGACCTTCAGCCCCTCATTTTTCCTCCTGCCCACCCCTCCAGCCCCCAGAAAGCCTCTCACCCAGGTGGGGGTAGTACTCGGTGCCTTCATCGGAGCCTGATGAGCTGCTGGACTCGTGGCTGGGGGATGGGGTGGAGGGCTTCACCATCTCTGCTGTCTGCAGGAACCTTGGGGTTTGGGGTGAGTGGCTGTTGCTCTTGCACTTGCACCCCAGGTCCCACAGCCTGGGACAGGGGCTTCCTTTGAGATTCTGATGAAAGCTACAGCCATGCTCAGAAAAATACCATAAACACACTATGTTTCTCACAATTTCAGAGAATTCAGAGATAATCCTCTCGGATACCAATCCATGGACTTACATCAACTGTATAAATTCTTTGAGTTTACCCTATTTTTTTTTTAAAGATCATTTTTTAGAGCAGTTTTAGGTTCACAGCAAAACTGAGCAGAAAGCAGGTAGAATTCCCACACACCCCCTGCACATGCACAGCCTCCCTGACTATCAACATCTCCAACCTGAATGGTTCATTTGTCAAGACTCACAAAGCTGCATTGACACATCATTATCACCAAAAATCCCTGTTTACATCAGGGATCACTCTTGGTGCTGTACATTCTACAGGTTTGGACAAATGTATAAGGGTGTGTGTCTGCCATTATAGCATCACAAAGAGTAGTTTCACTGCCCTAAAAATCCTCTGTACTCTCCCTATTCATCCCTCCCTCCCTCCAACCCCTAATCTTTTCACTGTCTCCATAGTTCTGCCTTATCCAGACTGTCTGTATAGCTGGAATTACAAGTATATACCGTTTTCAGATTGGTTTCACTTAGTCTGCATCTAATGATCCTCTATGTCTTTTCATAGTTAGACAGCTCATTTCTTTTTAGTGCTGAACAGTATTCCATTGTCTAGATGTGCCACTGATTATTTATCCATTCAATTTACTGAAAGACATCTTGGTTGTTTCCAAGTTTTGGCAATTATGGATACAGCTGCTATAAATATCTGTGTGGCTGGGCATGGTGGCTCACACCTGTCATCTCAGCACTTTGGGGGGCTGAGGCGGGCAGACCACCTGAAGTCAGGAGTTCGAGACCAGCCTGGCCAACATCATGAAACCGTGTCTCTACTAAAAATACAAAAATTAGCCAGGCATAGTGACACACACCTGTAAGTCCCAGCTACTTGGGAGGCTGAGGCAGAAGTGCTTGAACCTGGGAGGCAGAGGTTGCAGTGAGCCAAGGATGGGCCCCTTGACCCCCAGCCGGGGGAAAGGGCGAAAACCCAATCAAAAAAAAAAAAAAAAAAAAAAAAAGTGTGTAGGTTTTTGAGTGGATATAAATTTTCAGTTTGTTATTTTAAAATAATTGTTTCAAATAGGTAAGAGTACACAAACCTGTTTTCTAAGGTAAAGGATATTGGGATCTGCTAAAATACAGGGACATTCTCCTCACACACAAACACATCTACAATCTCAAGGGGCTCCCCTACTCTGAGAAGCCCACCTGTAGACAAGAGCTTAAAAACAAGGCTCTGCCATGTGCCAGCCTGAGCCAATACCCCCGCCAGAACGTAAACTCCCCAAGGAGTTTTCTCTCTTTTATCTGTTTTGCTCACACCTGTGTCCCTAGTGCCCAGAACAGTGCCTGGCACACCTAGATGTGAATGAATCCCAGATGGTGGTAGGAATGGGGGTTTCAGAATGAAATCACAGCTTAACCGCATTAGATCTGGTCAGAACAACCAACTCCCCAGCAGGCCTTTTTTGCTGTTGGCCAGACTCTCAGCTCATCCCCGTCACCAGGGTTACTAATACGAACACTAAGTTCTCTTTATCAACCACTTACTATGTAACAAGGACTACGCTGAATGCTTTAAATTCCTTAACTCACTGAATCTGCACAACATAATTCTGCTGATGAGGAACTGAGGAGGGAAGAGACACATGCCCAGTAAGAGCTAGGATTCGAAGGCACTGCCTAGCTCTGAAGGAATCTGCTTCCTAATTTAATCTCTCCCCTCCCTACAAGCTCCTGTCTCTTCCTTCTGCCTGGTCCCTGTGCCCAAAGTTGCTCCCCCCAACACCTCCCAGTGGTCTCCTGGGGTCTGAAGCCAGGAAGAGCCTTTGTGGCCACAGGTTCTGAGCCAGTCTCTTCTGGGGGCATTTCTGGAACCTGTGGTTGCTTCAGTCAGGACTCCTGCCAGGTCCTGCCTCCCTTTCTTTTCCTGCCTGCCTGAATACCAACAGGATGGCACACAAACTCGAAGGACATGAACAGCAAAACTCCATAGACCAGACAAGCCAGCTCCTCATGCTACTTATTCAGCAAATTTGTAGTAAATATCTACTGTGTGCCAGGCACTGTGTGAGGTGCTGGGGACCTTGCCCTCCTGGGGCTTACATTTGAATGGGGAACAAAGATCACGAGGAAAGCTATAGTATCCTATTAAGGAGAGGTAAATGCAATGAAGGAAAACACAGAAGGCAGGGAGAGTAACAGGGGATGCTGTGTTAGATGGTCAGGGAAGGCCTGAAGTTGACTCGAATGGCACGAGGGAGAGTCTGAGATCTGCGGTAAGGGTATTTCCCACTGAGGGAGGCGGAGTGCAGAGGTCCTGGGCTGTAGGAAGAACAGCCACAAGGCTCTGTGGCTTTAATAAAGGGAGTGAGGCCGGACGCGGTGGCTCACACCTGTAATCCCAGCACTTTGGGAGGCCGAGGCGGGCAGATTACCTGAGGTCAGGAGTTCAAAACCAGCCTAGCCAACTAGGCTAGGCTGCAAAAATTAGCTGGGCGTGGTGGTGGGTGCCTGTAATCCCAGCTACTCGGGAGGCTGAGGCAGGAGAATAGCTTGAACCCAGGAGACAGACGTTGCAGTGAGCCGAGATCGTGCCACTGCACTCTAGTCTGGGTGATAGAGCGAGACTCCATCTCAATAAATAAATAAATAAATACACAAACAAATAAATAAATAAATAAAAATAAAGGGAGCGAGGGGAGGCAGTGAGAGAAGTCAGCAAGGTGACCCGAGGGTGCAGGACTTTGTAAGCCATACACAGGCAGACTTTGGATTTATTCTGGTAGATATGTAGTCATTGGAGGGGTATGTGTGTGCGCACAGTGCTTTGAGGTTAGATGGTGGTGATTTGCTCCAACTTAAATTTTAAAAGGGTCCCTCTGGCTGCTGTCCCTTGAGGCAGTGGCTCAGTCTCTGGGCCTTTGTCTCCTGCCTCGTTCCTCCTCTCCACCCCCCAACCCCTCAGCTCCTCACCTGTAGAGACTGAGGTCTGTGAACCAGTCCTGGACGACAATCACCACGTGGCAGACCGTGAAAAGGAAGGCAGCAATCTGGAGTGACTGAGGGTGGGCAGGAAGGAAGGGAGGTGAGGACCTCTTTTGCCTGGACTAATCAGGAGTCCCTGATCCCAGGACTCAGCTCAGGAGGCAGCAGGGCAAGGAGCCTTCAAGCAGCTACTGTGTGCCCACCACTGTGATGGCACTTCTCTCACAGGCCATCCCTAACTCAGGAAGGGTGGGAATTATCACCCCCATTTTACACAGGCAGATGCTGAGGCTTCAAAGGGGTTGGGGTGGGAAATGACTTGCCTGAGGGGCAGAGCCAGGAGTTGAGCTGGTTCTGACTCTCAGTGCAGTCCTCTTCCTACAGCCCTTGGGGCAGCCAGGGCTCTTATGAAGCAGAAACTAAGTGGACCACCCATACCCAGCTCTTCAGATCCTAGGAGGATGGGGGTGGGGATGTAAAACCTCAGTCCTGGGCCTGGCTTGGCTCCCTCACCTGCATCTCAACGTAAGTGTGGGGAAGGTTGTACTCTGGAGGCAGTTTGCGGTCATTATTGATGAGATGGTCTAGGATAGAAGGGCTCAGGATGGGCTGCAGCAAGGAAGAGAACAGAACGTCAGGGAAAGGGCTGCTCACAGACACCCAAGTTTCACATGCTCAAGGCAAATACATCGCCTATCTCAGGACAAAACAAGGTCAGAAACAAAGGCAGGCAATTTCTAATTACAACAGTAAGGAGAAGCTAAAGAAAAATAACTCAAAGCTGATACACTTTTCCAACTCCTTTACAAATCACTGCTGCTCTCAAGCGCCTCATGCCCAAAAAGAAATCGCTTTCTGCTAATGAATTTTTAATGTTTACTCAAATGAGTCATGTCCCTTCAAGACTCATTTTGTTGTCAGTTGTTTCAGACCCTTTCAAAACTTTGCTAAGATAATTACTTAGGTGAAAAAAAAAATGATTAGAGTGAAAACTGGTGAGAATTTAAAAAACTGCATCAGTATGTACAAGAATCAGTGGTGAGCTCACCAGACTTTTTTTTTTCTTAAAGGAACATTCAATCAAAAAACTTTAAGAGCTAAATTAAATTGGCCTGATAGTCTACTGGCTTCTTGCTGCAGTGAAATTCTTTTAGAAAGGGGCTTTCACAACTGCTCGCTTTCTCGAACACCAAACACTGAGACGTGCTCTATTCTGTCTTGTTTTGTTAACTTCTGTCCTCCTCTTCACAGGTCTCTGACTCAGACCACAGCTGGTCTGGTTTGTCTCCAGGTCTCTGTAGCCCCTGCACACAAGGCTCACATCACATTTGTAGATTTTCCACTCTGTGTCATCAATGCCACAGTGATCAGAACTCTGTTCCACCAACTATGAGTGCCAACTAAGGGCCAGGCCCTGTGCCCCAGCTCTCAGCCCCAGAGCCAGGGCTCTGCCCTGAAGAGCTTCAGGCAGGTAGGGACTGGGAATAGACATGGTGGCAAATCACATGCTGTGGTGGGAGGTGCATATGGGCAACAGTGGAAGGGGAGGGCTTCTGAGAGGAGGCCACACCCCACTGGAATCTTGAGGAAGAAGGAGGCATCAGCCAGGCAAAAACGCAAGGTGAGAGACTATTGTACTGATAATGGTATTAATCACTAACAGTGTTTAGCACCTAACTCCTCTTGGGTGCTGTCATTGGGACTTTACTTGCATCAATGCACTGAAACCTCACAAACCTCCTATGAGGTAGGCAATATTGTTTTTCTCACTTAAGAGAACTGAGGAATGAAAATAGGCCGGGCGCGGTGGCTCACGCCTGTAATCCCAGCACTTTGGGAGGCTGAGACGGGCGGATCACAAGGTCAGGAGATCGAGACCATCCTGGCTAACACGGTGAAACCCCGTCTCTACTAAAAAATACAAAAAACTAGCCGGGCAAGGTGGCGGGTGCCTGTAGTCCCAGCTACTCGGGAGGCTGAGAAAGGAGAATAGCGTAAACCCGGGAGGCGGAGCTTGCAGTGAGCTGAGATCCGGCCACTGCACTCCAGCATGGGCGACAGAGCGAGACTCCGTCTCAAAAAAAAAAAAAAAAAAAAAGAAAATAAATAGCTTGACAAGGTCACACAATTCGCTGGTAGTTTCAGGTAAAAACAAGATATGCAAAGTTCAGAGAAGAGAGAGATCAGTGTGTGCGTGCTTGCGGTTTGGGGGCTCCTCCAGAGGCGAGGATAGGCAGTCTGAGGGAGTCACGCCATACCTTCTGAATGCCAGCTTAAGGAATCTGGACTTTGCCTGAGAACAAGGGAGAAGCCGAGGAAAACTGCCAGGTAAACGCATGACCAGTCAGTTCTAACAACAGTGACGAGCCTGAGCACTAATCTTGTGCCAGGTCCCGGCCAAGCCCTTTGCCTGGACTATTCCACTGAATCCTTGAAACTCCTAAGAGGCTGAGTACAGTTATCATCCCTACTTATAAAGAGCTGTGGTTTAAGGGAGTTTAAAACTTAAAATCACTCAGCTGGTAAGAATTAACAGGCAGGATGAGAACATATATTCTCCAGGGCCCACACTTTTCAGCACTATACTAGAAGATCCTTTATGCTACTGTGTAGAAGGTGAATGAGATGGGGGTAAAACTGACAACAGACTAAGGGCCAAGAAAAGACACAACTTGCCCCAGGGCACCCAGCATGTCCATGGCTTGACTGGAAGCACACGGAATCCACGCAGGGTTCTGGCTTAATCACATTCCAGGAAGAGGCTCAATGCAGGATGTGGCAGGGTGGGGCAAAGGCAGGCGGGGCTGGCACCTGGGTGTCCAGGAAAACAATCCGTTCTTGGGTAATAAAGAAGTCGATGCCACTGGTCTGGTTGCCCCCTCGTTCCTTCATTTCAGCGCTCTGGGCCCGGAAAACATAAGCCCTGTGGAGAGGAGCAGGCAGGGGTGCGTGAGCGCTCTGGTGCTCAGCCTTGGAGGCATCCGAAGTGTGACCCTGCAAGCTGGGCATGTGAGCCGAGGTACCCGGCCTGTTCCCTAAGCTTCCCATCTGCGGCCATGTCAGGGCGTGGGAGGCAGGGGCAGTGCACGTTTTGAAGCACACTTCACTCCTACCCATAATGAGATCCATTAGTTCAACTGATGAAGCCAGTACACTGAGGTGTTGAAGGGCAGAGACTCTGCCAGTCTGCCAGGATTCAGATCCCAGCTCTGCCTCTTCCTAGCTGTGTGGCTTTAGATACATTCCTTAACCTTTTTCCATCAGTTTCCTTATCTGTAAAATGGGGATAACCACATGATCAAAACTCTGTGTATTACTGTGAGGTCGGTATATGTAAAGCCCTTAGAATGGTGCCTGATATATAGTGATACATACTTTTAGCTGTTAATTACCAAACAAACCTGCTAGATCCCAGGCACTGGAGAGAGAGCATTGAGTGCCCTCCACTCCCACAGTGAGGAAGTTTTGGTCTTGTTCCCAGCATCTTCCCCTGTCAGGTGAGTCTCCCTCACTTCTACGTGTGCTGGGTGCTGGGAATATGAGGGCAAAGAAGGAAGAGCTGAGGCCAGGCGCGGTGGCTCACGCCTGTAATCCCAACACTTTGGGAGGCCAAGGCGGGTGGATCACGAGGTCAGGAGATTGAGACCATCCTGGCTAACATGGTGAAACCCCGTCTCTATTAAAATACAAAAAACTAGCCAGGCGAGGTGGCGGGCGCCTGTAGTTCCAGCTACTTGGGAGGCTGAGGCAGGAGAATGGCGTGAACCCGGGAGGTGGAGCTTGCAGTGAGCTGAGATTGCGCCACTGCATTCCAGCCTGGACGACAGAGCAAGACTCCGTCTCAAAAAAAACAAAAAAAAAAAAACAAAAAAAAAACAGAAGGCAGAGGCAGAGCTAGGACTTGCCCTAAACCACTAAGTTCAACTTGGTGACTCTGTCACTTGGGCAAAGTGATTTTACCTTTTGAAATCTGTAAAATCAGGGTAACAGTACCTACCTCTCAAAGGGTAATTTCTATCTCCCCCCAAGATATATAATCTGTTGTCTGACACAGAGCAGGCATTCTTCCACTTTACAAACACTATACGGAAAATCTCTTATTTGCCAGATACCAGAATATAGCAGTGAACAAAAAAGACTAAGTTGGCTTCTGTGGAGCTTCTGGTCTACTTTACAAATTACCAGAAATCAGTAACTGTGGGTGTTAGAAAGAAGAGGCGTGCAGTGCTCCAAGTGCAGATCATTTAGTTGCTGGAGCCAGGAAGGGCTGCCCTGGAGAGGGAAATGACAATGCTGAGGCTGAGAGAGAAAGAGGGAGTTAATTGGCGTTGGGTGGGGGA